>NW_017670610.1:227538-296417 GCF_001879085.1 Nicotiana attenuata
TATCATCACTGTTTTCCTCTACTATTTGTAAATATTATTTGAACTCAGTCCATTTGAATTACACTGTTTCATGAACTCAGCTATATTTTTACTCAACCTTGAGTTTTAACTGATGTTTGAACTATTGTTTGAGCTGAGCATTATTGTCTTTACTGATGCCTGAGGGGCTTATGATTATTTTTGGACTGATTGAGGCCGAGGGCCATATGTGAGGATATGTCGAGTGATGTGAGGAGGCTTTCAGGCCTCGAGTGATATGTGAGGAGGCTTTCAGGCCTCGAGTGTATTGTGAGAAGGCTTTCAAGCCTCATGTTGATATGTACAGGCTTTCAGGCCTTATGATGATATAGAGCTTGGGCTGTAGGAGTCCCTCCGGAGTCTGCACCCCCACAGTGAGCGCGGGTACCCATCTAGAGCGGATAAATGTTAAACAGTGGTAACAATGGCACTGTTGTACGCGTTTTGGTCAGGTAACAATGACTGACCAGTGGTAACAATGGCACTGTAATACGCATTTTGGTCAGGTAACAATGGCTCATCGGTCAGGTAACAATGACTGACCAGGAACATAAATCATGCCCGAGGGGCCGGTACTATTTTGAGATATTGCCCGAGGGACGAACTTTTATGTGCTCATCTTGCATACTTATTTGCCTCTTTACCTGTTATACCGTGGTATTTGTGCCCGAGGGGCGGATTTTCTGTGCGTATCAGCACTAACTGTTTTGAAATCGTTTTCGTAATCACTAAAAAGATCATTTTTAAAAGAGATTTGAACTGAGCCAAGGTATTTCTAAAGATTTCATAGATTTCACTGTTTTTCTCAGAAAATTGGGCCCGGCTTCTGTATAGCATGTTGGTTGCTTTACGTGATTTCTTGCTGCTCAGTTATTATTTACTTTTATTACTCACTGAGTTGGAGTACTCACTTTACTCCCTTCACCTCGCGTGTAGATGCAGGTATTGTTCACCCGGTGGTGGGTTTTGAGCTGGTTGAAGGTATTGCTATCATAGCTGAGCAGAGTGACCGCCAGCGTTCGCGGCACCGGATTACTTCCTTTGGTTCTACATTTTATTCCGTATATTGTTGGCCCTGTAGTTGTATTTAGACTTCTCTAGATGCTCGTGACTTGTGACACCCCGGTCGGGCTGTGTTGGGTTGTAAACTTCGTTAATTAAGGTCCTTAAGTCGTATTTTGCTATTCATTTATGTTTAACTACTTTGAAAGGGACTATTTGGGTTAGTTGGCTGTCCTTGTCTTCACGAGAGGCGCCATCACGACTAGTGCGGGGTTTTGGTTCGTGACAAGTTGGTATCAGAGCCTAGGTTACTAGGTCTCACGAGTCATGAGCAGGTTTAGTATAGTCTCGCGGACCGGTACGGAGACGTCTGTATTTATCCTCGAGAGGCTGCAGAACCTTTAGGAAAACTTCACATTCTTGAATTCTTATCGTGCGTCCTTGATTCAGCTTGAAAAGAAACTCTTGAAATTCCTTCCACGCGTTTGTATGCGCGCATGGGCGCTCAGTATCAGATGTGACTTGATGGCTTGTGATTCCCCGATCAAGGGGCGAGATATATATCTCCGTGAGTTTATGTTGGGCCAGTCTGGAGGACTTGAGGCCGGATATTTGCCTATGGCTTGAGCACCGAGGTGCTAATTGTGTGAGCAGGTGTTTTGAACTTATATATTCGGTATTGTCCCTATTAGCCGGAATGGCGGTTGGATATCAATGTGATGAGTATGTTAGTACTGCGAGATGTATCTATATGACTGGGTAGTGACAAAGAAGTCTGCTGGATAATAGATGAACTGTTAAGTCTTCGTTTCCTATTGTGATTTGATGTGTAGCCCGAGTATGGGCGCGTGAAGAATATTTTCATGTCCCCTAGTTGGGGAGTGAAGTGCGTTACATGTGGCGGTATGAGTTCAGACTCAGGAAGACTAAATGACTGTGTAATGTGTATGACGGTGGAAGGTATGCTGAAATACTAAATTGAGGCGAAGCAGGTGGGTTATCTCCTGCGGAGTGTTCTTAAGTGGTATGATCCTTATGTGTATGTTAGAAGATCTCGTGTGTAATTGAAGGGTACGTGTTGAAATTTGAAAATTTGGGTCGCTCAAGAGGGTGGACTCAACTGATGTGGGGATGAATGCGAGATTTGTAGAGGATTACAGTACTAGATGATCTGTGTTTTCACAAACTTGTACAGGATTTGACTTTAATCTCACTATGGCATTGTGGCATCATTAGAGTAAAAGTGTTATGATTCGTTGAGTGTGTCTTGATATATGGCTTTGAGCCAAGTTGGGGAGTTTGCTATTAATTAGCTAATTGTACTGTCATGCGCTATGTTGGCTTCAGTTGGAGCGTGCGGGTGAGTCAGCTATGACTAGAGTAAAGGAAAATTTTTGACAAAGGTTATATTATGTTCCATAGGGTATGAGAATCACGGAATGTCTAGAGTTGTTGTTGGTAAAGAATGCTCGATGCATAGAGCAGGAAGTTGCTTGGTTGTATTGGGATGAGGATCTCATTTTGCGGTATCGGAGTGCCAATAAGGCACGAGTGGTTCTGTTCGTTAAGTCAGGTAATTTGCAGTTTGAATAAGAGTGAATGACTTTCGAAAATGGTTCCAATGTGTTCAAGAGTCCACAGGGAACAATCGGGTATCTTAAAGTTGCATGTGTGGTTAGAAACTATGTTTTCATCGGAAAGGTCAAGACTTGTGGTATTTTATGCTATTTATGGGATTCTATGTATCAGTATCTGGAAAGTAAAGGTAACGAATTTAGATTCGCAGGAAGTTCTTCAGAGTAAAGTATTCTGGAATGTGGTATTTCTGGGAACATTTGAGAGAGTATTCAGTGGCTTATGAGTCTTAGACAGTGTGGTCTTGTGCTTGGGTCTCGTGTAGTGAGCCTGGGTTAAGGAACTATGGTGCTACAGCAAGAGGGAATATCAAGTTGATGATGAATCAGAAGGGAAATTAGATAGATGGAATAGCTTGATAGTAGACCGAATCGGTATGGTAAGGATATGATTGATTCTTTGTATGTGTTCGAGGTAATGAGCCCTTGCAGGTATTGTGCAGCAAAGCTTTTGAGTTCTGACAGCTTGCTTAGCTTGGTTTGGATAGAAGGGTTCAGTCCTGACAGTTTAGCTTGTACAAATGGAATTGGGAGAGAATTCTTGTTGGGTTTCACCGTGGTTTGGAGATGTGTATANATTCCGACCACACGTACAAGTCACAATACCTGAAATGAAGCTGCTCATGGCGTCAGACTGCTGAATGACGCGCTAGGGCTCAAAACGACCGGTCGGGTCGTTACACTTTACCACTGAAAATGATTCCTTGAATCATCTATTTAAAGTTACTTATCCTGATTTATATTTAACTCATTCAAATATTTCTTTATTACTTCTCGCGCAATTCTAACTACAAAGAACGACTTCGTTGATGAAATAAATGATATGCTAATTGCTCAATTTCTTGCTGATGAAAAAGTCTATTTAGCTACCGATGAAATAATTGATCCAAAAGATCAAAGTGAATATGAAGATTTTTGGCACGCTTTAAATCCTCCTGGTTTACCTCCTTATAGATTGTGTCTAAAGAAAAATTATCTGATTATATTATTAAGAAATCTGAATCCCTGCTAAGGTTTGTGCAATTGGACACGATTAATATGTAATAATTTCAAATCTCATATTATTAGTGCTACAATATCCAGTGGTGATTTTAAAAATACACATGTATTCATTCCGCGAATACCACTATTATCATCAGAAGACGAAAAACTACCCCTTTAATTTAAAAGAACACAATTTCAAATACGGTTATGTTTCGCCATGACTATAAATAAAGCTCAAGGCCAAACATTAGATTTTGTTGGCATTTATTTGCGAGAACCTGTATTTTCTCATGGTCAATTGTACGTTGCTTTATCAAGAGCTAAAGGTTCTAACTGTGTCAAGGTATTAATTGTATCGGCTATAGTTGACGACGATGATGATCGCTCCACATATAATGTAGTTTATGATGAAATTACCGAAAAAGCTTTTTATGTAACTTAGACGATCATTCCTAATAGTAAGTGTGACGTACAATTTGTTCACTCTTTGGATTCTTTGATTTTGTATTATAATCATTCTGACAATCTTACGTTTGCCCATTATTATATTGTGATGTGTTATAATTGCAGATTACGTCTAGATGGCAGAAAGATTCAACATCAATGCGATTACTCCAGAAACAGAAGAATGGACCTGCAAGATACAAGTAGTTGATAAAGGCAGACCTAGAGACAACAGAGAGAAAACGAAAAAGTATCAACAGATGATTTTGCAAGATGAAGAGGTAATCTTTAGAGGATTCATAAGTTTGCCAATAGTAATTAAGTTAATATTATCCTAATTCTGCCTTATTTTGTTACAGGAAAATAAGTGGAATGCATTATATTCAATGCAGAGATAATGCATTTTGAAGATCTGTTTCGCCCTTTCCATACTTACTTGGTGTCAGTTGCACAGGTCAAAGAATCAAACTATATGTATGGAAATCCACTTAACAAATTTACATGGACAATTGATAGGTGTACCATTGTTGAGCCAGTAGAAACTGTTAATCCTCCAGAAGAGCCACTACCTCCACCAACGCGTCTAAATCTTACACCATTTGGCAACTTCGAATGTCAACCCGAGGGATCTGAATTCGGTAATTGAATATTTAACTATTTATGTTGTTTGTTCGCTTAAGATTCACATTTATTAGTATTGTTATTATTGTTATTATTACAATTATTGTCTATATTAATTTTTATTGTCTATTAGCTTATTCGTCGTTCTTTTTAACGCAAGATGTGCTTGCCATCGTGCCAACGCAAGCCCCTCAACTTATGCTTCAAATGGGAGGAGAATTCAAGATTTTATCATCATGGATGATCAGTAAGTATACATAAACCTATTTTATTGGATCCAACTAGCAACTGATGATTCAAGTATGATGTAATGTGTCACTTTTCATATATTGTCCAGCAATAGCACACAATAAATGAAACCGAAATTCAAGTTGAGGTTGTACCCTTTAAAAGGCTGCTTTCCATACTTCAATGCACCTTTGGTTTTGCTGCAATTGTAATCTTTTAAAGCATACTTAGATCTACTACACATTACTGAAATTATTATGGTTTAACCTTTTTACTACTAATAATATTTGATCATATCTTTAAATATATTCTCAAACAATGCAAAGTTCTTATCTTATTGTTTCTCTTGCTACAAGAATCTAAGTAAAATTAGGATTGATATCATATTGTTCTTTTGATTTTATAAATTTTTATTTGGCTCATCTTTTTTGCAACTAATTTATGCTTTTTCAGAATTAACTTCAAACTTTCAATTTATTTTGATTTATATAACCACAATTGTTTGAATAGCTGCATGGAGTGACGATGTTTAGTGGCTAAAAGTACACACCAATCCAAGAGTCTAAAAAGCATAGCATATCACTGGCCTTTAAGATTTTAAAAATCTTTAATTGTTCTTCAATAAAGTTAGAAGCAACGATCCAGATAAGAAAATTTTAGTTGTGGCAAAATCACAAATTAGGAAGAAGCTATTAAAAGCTAACTTAAAAATTATTTACTGTTATATGCGCCAAAAAATTAGATTGTTCCTAAGAGTTATTCAGAGAAAAACATAATGCCTTCAAATATAGAAATATGACATAATCAAATTTGTAGTTGCTTATTTTTCTCTTTAACAATGACTTTCTGAATTATCTGTAGTTGTTCTTTAATAAAGGTAGTGTCTATTATATTTAATTTTTTTTACTTACTGTTGACTCATCGGGGTTTGCTAAAAAATTCGATCCTTTTGATGTCATGTTTAGCTATTGGATTTTAAATCAAATTATATTTCAAAAATATGTTTTTTCCGTTCAATACTTTAGATGAAGATTGACCAACATATTCATGTAATTAGAAAGCTGAATAAAGAAGAGCGACTTTGTCTCCTCTAATTTTATATGTTTCCGAACAACTAGATAACCTATCTCAAATTATAGCCAACATACTCTCGCTCTTATTAGGAATTTGAGATATAGTAGTTCTTGCACAAATGGTATAAAATGGATGAATCTTATATGTACTAGCTTTTAATTAAAAGAAATTAGAGTTAAACATTTGAATGACTTTGAAAAAAAGCTAATAAGTAGATTATAGAAATTCTATTCAAAGTATTCATGCGGTTGTGGATTCCTAAGTACTAAAACTTTGTATATCACAAATGTGCTTACAAACTATTGTATTAATGTGCAGATATTACCAATGCCGAAAGATCTAATAGAAGAAAGCAGCATATCAATGTTACGAACATCTTTATTAGATATTCTTGCATTGTATAATACAGTTACATCTCAGTATCAGAACTTATTCAAAGTATCTTTATGCTGGAACTAATTGGATCATTGCTACAGTAAGTTGTGAATTATATCTATTTATCTTTTAGTAAGCATGAAGCAATCCTACCATCTATTTTAGATTTGAGACTTATTGGCTCTTCGAGAACATATGATATTTCAAACTATTTTGCTTTAAAAGCTTTTGTTAGGGATCAATAGTCAAGACCTCAGGGAATACTTGTTTTCTTCGAAACTGATTACATTATAGAAATTTCTACACATTAAGATACCAATATGTGTTCATTTTTTTTTATCATGTCTAACATTTATATGTTACAATTGATGTTCATTTGTGCTACTTAAACATTGAGATTCCCGTATTGATTTAAAATAGTTATTTAACAATTTCTTTCTATTTTATACAGTAAAAACCAACGAAATTCACACTCTGGGAAGATTTTATTGATCATGATGGGAACAAACTACTCAAACTGCTTAAAGAAGAATATCCAATCATCCTTGCTAGAAAAGTTGGAAGACCAAAGTCGTCGTCAAGTAAAGCAACTCAAATGCATGCAAGATGGACTAACAAATTCAATACAGGTAAAGTATATACGCAATTATATTTTAGTTTTCCATAATCAGACGACCAAATTAGAACTGGATGTTCAAATGCACGTAGGATTGACTAACAGATTCAGTACAACAATCGAAATCAATCCTCCATACCCACAAACAAATGCGCTGAGAACATGGTATTGTAAATTTATTTGTCTATCAATACATTATTGGTCATATATGTGCTTGAACGTATACAAGAACTAATTTTCAAATGTTAACATACTTGAAGGGCCCAACAAATGAGCAATTGCTTATTGCGTACACAACGAAGAGCACAAGTCCAACAGGCTCTCTTTTATTTGTTCCTTTTGAAGAAGAGATAGTACCAATTGCAGAAATCCGACAGCAAGATCCAGTAAGTACACTAAATATTTATATATGTACTGTTACAAATTTTTACCTTTATTCTCTGATAACAAAAAATTAATGTGCGGCATCCTTGCGTTTTCCAAGGCCAAATATTCTACATACAGGCTGAAGTCGCATTACAAAATGAGAACCAACGGTTCTGTGTCCTAGCTTGTTCAGACTGTAAACAACACTTCACACGAGCTATCTCGCGGAGAAAGTTCTACTGTACTAATTGCCGCCGATCTACCCAGTTGGTTCCCAGGTATACATGCAAAAATATTCTTCCACATAACTGCTTATATTTAATATTATATATTCACCATCTATTTAACTAAGCAATCATTTTATCTTACAACTAGGTGCCAATTTGAAGTGACGCTCACAGATCAAAGCGGTTCTATAACAACAACTATTTCTGACGAGCATGCAGAAAAAATATTGCTTTTCACTTCGGAAGAGATTTATGATATCTGTAATGTCAAGGTATATTGTTAATTTTAAAAAAGCACAAAAAAGTATCTTCTCCAAGTTGAGCCTTCTCTCACACATAAATAACCAATTTTGTCTTTTCAGAAAGGACTGCTGCCTCTTGTGAATGCACAAAAGCTATTGACTGGCAAAATCTTCAAGTGTGACGACCCGACCCATCATCTCAAGAGCTACCGCCCCGTTTCTCCCATTTTATGCTTCTTCATGTTTCGTTATCGGTATTTGGTGTGTTAGAGTTGATTTGGATTGGTTTTGATAAGAAATGAGGCACTTAGTCTCTTTAAGGAATGCTTGGGTTGGAAAAGTCAACCGGAGGTTGACTTATGAGTTATAGGGCTCGGATGTGATTTCCGGTGATTCGGTTAGCTTCAGGGGATGATTTGTGACTTAGGAGTGTGATCGGAATTGATTTTGGAGGTCCGGTATAGAATTAGGCTTGAATCGGCGAAGTTAGTGTTTTGAACGAATTCCGATTGATAGGTGAGATTTTGATCCGAGGGTCGGAATGGAATTCCGAGAGTTTCAGTAGCTTTGTTAGGTGATTTGGAATGTGTGTGCAAAATTTTAGATGATTCGGAGGTGGTTTGGTTGGGTTTTTGATCGAATGCGAGTTTCGGAAGAATTTGAAGAACTTAGGCTTGGATTTGATGTAATTTGATGGTTTTAGTGTTAATCGTGGTGTTTTTATGATTGGAACAAGTTTGAATAATGTTTTAGGACGTATTGGTATTTTTTGGTTGAGGTCCCGGGGGCCTCGGGGTGAGTTCGGATGGTTAAAAGGAGAGTTTTGGAATTTTTCATGTGCTAAGTCTGCTGCTTCTGGTATGTTTTCGCTTCTGCGGAATTTGGACCGCAGAAGCGGTATCGCTTATGCGATTGGGGAACCGCAGAAGCGGTTGGAGCTTGAGTTGGGTTTTCCGCAGAAGCGGAAGTTTGGGCCGCAGAAGCGGTCCTGCTGGTGCGATTTCTGGGCCGCAGAAGCGGTATAAAAGTCGCAGAAGCGGTCCCGCATAAGCGGAAACGGGACCGCATAAGCGAAAAAGAGCTGGGCAGAGAAGATTTTTAAAATAACATTTCATCCGCGGGCTAAGGGTATTTTCCTCCATTGTCGAACATCTTGAGAGCTTTTTGGGAGCAACTGAAGAGGGTTTCGACTGAGATTGACTGGAGGTAAGTTTTATGAGTTAAAAACATGATTATATGTGAAATTAACCTAGAAATTCATGAAAATTAAGCCTAAAATTGATGAACTAGGGCTTGGAATTTTGAGATGTTAAACTGGGATTTGATGGGTCATTTGAGCTCGGGTTTGAGAGTTCTTGGTATGTATGAACTCGTGAGAAGATGAGGAATCCATTGATGTTAATTTTCTGATTTTTCGAGAAGTGGGCCCGGGGCTCTGGTTTTGCTAATTTCGAGATTCTTGATATTTTTCGATTGTTCGATTGGGTATTGTTCCCTTAGCATGTTGTGATGTATTCGCTCTGATTTGGTTAGATTCGACGCGCGTGGAAGCCGATTTGATGGGGCAAGGGCGTCGCGAGCTAGAGATTTCACCGGTTAGGAAAAATCCATCCTGTATCCCTGACTTGCCAGCTTGATCGCTTGTCTTATTTATCGTTTTCTTAGCGGTTCGAGGTGAGTAATGATTGTAAATGATATCCTGAGGGTTTGAAACCCCGGATTTGCACGCCGTAGTGCTATATTGAGGTGACTTGCACGCCGGATAGCGAGCGTGGGGTAGAGCACCGTTGGGGATTGTGACTTGGTCCGTCCCGATTCTTGATTTTAAGGCGTATTTGACTGAAACTTATTTTATATTATCATGACTTGGGTTGATTGCCATACTTGGGGCTTATTGCCGACTGTTTAAAATTCTTGTGAGCTATCATCACTGTTTTCCTCACTATTTGAAATATTATTTGAACTCAGTCCATTTGAATTACACTGTTTCATGAACTCAGCTATATTTTTACTCAACCTTGAGTGTTAACTGATGTTTGAACTATTGTTTGAGCTGAGCATTATTGTCTTTACTGATGCCTGAGGGGCTTATGATTATTTTTGGACTGATTGAGGCCGAGGGCCATATGTGAGGATATGTCGAGTGATGTGAGGAGGCTTTCAGGCCTCGAGTGATATGTGAGGAGGCTTTCCGGTCAGGTAACAATGACTGACCAGGAACATAAATCATGCCCGAGGGGCCGGTACTGTTTTGAGATATAGCCCGAGGGCGAACTTTTATATGCTCATCTTGCATACTTATTTGCCTCTTTACCTGTTATACGGTGGTATTTGTGCCCGAGGGGGGGATTTTCTGTGCGTATCAGCACTAACTGTTTTGAAATCGTTTTCATAATCACTGAAAAGATCATTTTAAAAGAGATTTGAACTGAGCCAAGGTATTTCTAAAGATTTCACAGATTTCACTGTTTTTCTCAGAAAATTGCACCCGACTTCTGTATAGCATGTTGGTTGCTTTACGTGATTTCTTGCTGCTCAGTTATTATTTACTTTTATTACTCACTGAGTTGGAGTACTCACATTACTCCCTACACCTCGCGTGCAGATGCAGGTATTGTTCACCCGGTAGTGGGTTTTGAGCTGGTTGAAGGTATTGCTATCGTAGCTGAGCAGAGTGACCGCCAGCGTTCGCGGCACCGGATTACTTCCTTTGGTTCTAAATTTTATTCCGTATATTGTTGGCCTTGTAGTTGTATTTAGGCTTCTCNTAGAGATTTCACCGGTTAGGAAAAATCCATCCTGTATCCCTGACTTGCCAGCTTGATCGCTTGTCTTATTTATCGTTTTCTTAGCGGTTCGAGGTGAGTAATGATTTGAAATTGATATCCTGAGGGTTTGAAACCCTGGATTTGCACGCCGTAGTGCTATAATGAGGTGACTTGCACGCCGGATAGCGAGCGTGGGGTAGAGCACCGTTGGGGATTGTGACTTGGACCGTCCCGATTGTTGATTTTATCGCGTATTTGACTGAAACTTATCTGATATTATCATGACTTGGGCTGATTGCCATACTTGGGGCTTATTGCCGACTGTTTAAAATCCTTGTGAGCTATCATCACTGTTTTCCTCACTATTTGAAATATTATTTGAACTCAGTCCATTTGAATTACACTGTTTCATGAACTCAGCTATATTTTTACTCAACCTTGAGTGTTAACTGATGTTTGAACTATTGTTTGAGCTGAGCATTATTGTCTTTACTGATGCCTGAGGGGCTTATGATTATTTTTGGACTGATTTAGGCCGAGGGCCATATGTGAGGATATGTCGAGTGATGTGAGGAGGCTTTCAGGCCTCGAGTGATATGTGAGGAGGCTTCAGGCCTCGAGTGATATGTGAGGAGGCTTTCAGGCCTCGAGTGTATTGTGAGAAGGCTTTCAGGCCTCATGTTGATATGTACAGGCTTTCAGGCCTTATGATGATATAGCATTTGGGCTGTAGGAGCCCTTCCGGAGTCTGCACCCCCACAGTGAGCGCGGGTACCCATCTAGAGCGGATAAATGTTAGACAGTGGTAACAATGGCACTGTTGTACGCGTTTTGGTCAGGTAACAATGACTGACCAGTGGTAACAATGACTGACCAGTGGTAACAATGGCACTGTAATACGCGTTTTGGTCAGGTAACAATGGCTGACCGGTCAGGTAACAATGACTGACCAGGAACATAAATCATGCCCGAGGGGCCGGTACTGTTTTGAGATATTGCCCGAGGCGCGAACTTTTATGTGCTCATCTTGCATACTTATTTGCCTCTTTACCTGTTATACCGTGGTATTTGTGCCCGAGGGGCGGATTTTCTGTGCGTATCAGCACTAACTGTTTTGAAATCGTTTTCGTAATCACTGAAAAGATCATTTTAAAAGAGATTTGAACTGAGCCAAGGTATTTCTAAAGATTTCACAGATTTCATTGTTTTTCTCAGAAAATTGCACCCGGCTTCTGTATAACATGTTGGTTGCTTTACGTGATTTCTTGATGCTCAGTTATTATTTACTTTTATTACTCACTGAGTTGGAGTACTCACTTTACTCCCTGCACCTCGCGTGCAGATGCAGGTATTGTTCACCCGGTAGTGGGTTTTGAGCTGGTTGAAGGTATTGCTATCGTAGCTGAGCAGAGTGACCGCCAGCGTTCGCGGCACTGGATTACTTCCTTTGGTTCTTAATTTTATTCCGTATATTGTTGGCCCTGTAGTTGTATTTAGGCTTCTCTAGATGCTCGTGACTTGTGACACCCCGGTCGGGCTGTGTTGGGTTGTAAACTTCGTTAATTAATGTCCTTAAGTCGCATTTTGCTATTCATTTATGTTTAACTACTTTGAAAGGGACTATTTGGGTTAGTTGGCTGGCCTTGTCTTCACGAGAGGCGCCATCACGACTAGTGCGGGGTTTTGGGTCGTGACAACTTCCAACATATTATGCTGGACTAGTATATTATACTGGAACTCCAGTTTATTATGCTGGAATATTTTTCGGATTTTAAATAGTATTTTCGTTCAGATATATCTTTACATGAAAAGTGGCTAAATTTCGATTACTTCTGAAATTATAGCTATTTTCCAATTATCACTTGTAAATCTGGATATTTTTTAATTTCACCCATTACTAGTGTGCATTGGTATTTCATGTTTGAGACTTCATAGTAAGGCCCTGAAATCTATTCTATAAAAATAGCTTACAAAATCACGAGTTCAATCGTGTATTAAAAATTTCCAGCGGAACAAAAACACAAGATTGGGTAAAAGGGAAGCTCACCTTGAGAGCGTTAATAGGTCTGGTCCGTCCTCAACGGTCGAAGATAATATTTTTAATTTGAGAAATTCAAACCCGTTATATAAAAAATGAAAGAAACGCAACCCCAACAAAAACTTTCGGATGTAAGACATCTTCTTCGACATCTGTGTTTCATGTCATTTTTAAAAAGCTCGAGGGTATATTAGTAATTTCGAGTCAATTCTTACAATATCATATAGTACGTGTCTAGAAATCCGGTTGCCATTAACATACGTGGCTTTAGCTCCTGCCGTTGTGTTACAGAGTTCTTCGCCTTCATTTTGCTTCAGTCTCTCCCACAATATTGATTTTCATCTCAATTCTCTTGCTTCATCTCGCCCAATTCTCTATTTCTATCGTCTTCTTTCTTCCATTATAGTGTGAGCTCTTGATTTCACTATGTACTCTCTTTCTATTGCAGATTTGTGGCCAATGTTTTGGTGTAACTCCAAGCCCTTTTCATCACTGCATCTGCCTCGCTTTCCACCAAAAGATTGGAAGGTGGAACCCGAAGAGGGAAGATTACTTTCTTCTTGTGTTGATCTGGAATCTTGAATTCATAATCTTTTCTAAAACAAAAATGCCCTCAATTTCATCAATCAAAACCCTAAAATCAAAATTTTCCAATTCTTCTTGAATATATGCAAAATCAGCCTTTAAGCCAGTTTAGTTCATGAATTTAAGGTAAATCTTCATTCTTAATTGTTTTTATCCCATTCGGGGTGCTTGTACACAACGTTTTGGTTAATTAATTTTTATCAAATTGCATAGACATTTTTTTGCTTTTGATTCTTTACTTTGTTTTCCTGTATCTCTGCTTGATCAAAATAACCTTTTATTATTTTTCGTGCATCCGAGCAGCTACACTTGCTTGGAGATTTGTGTTGTTCCAGTGCTTCTAATCGACGAATCATACTCATCATCTATTTCTGTCTTTCTCACAATGCTTTCAGGTACTCTTCGCTCTTTCCTTCCCCTTCATATATAATTATCACTATCTATATTTTGTTTGTTTGTGGTCGTGCTTCTGCTGAATTCTAAGTTGGCCTTTAAGGTTCATAAGAACGACAACTATATTTTGTTTGTTTGTGGTTGTGCTTGCTAAATTCTAGCTTCGCATTTCAGGTTACTAAGAATGAAAATTATGGCTTTTTTGAGATATTGGTGCTCATCCTTTTAGGTTTTTGGCTTGAATTGTTGTTATGAGTGTGTGCTCTAGCTTCAGTGACTCATTAACTGTTACGTCAAATGAATCTTATAAGAAGTTCTTTACATGATTAGAAAATAAATATCTTTCTCGACTAACGTATTTTGGTATTCAGATGTTTCACGGCATAAAAATAAAGTTCATTTCTCCATTTTTTATTTGATTAAATTTAAAATGTTCTGTGTCCTAATGAGAGAAACATATGATAGTTAATCATAATGTTTTCAACAGACTGAGGCAGAGTGACCAAGTGCTTATTTGTTGGAGATATTTCTAAAGCTCTTAATTGAGAAGTATCTTAAAATTTTTAGTGTCTTAATGATTTTTTTTACAGCCTTTTGGTATTAGATTGGCAATTGAGAGTCAAAAACAATAAGCCCAAGGACCAACTCGATTTTGATTAAAGAAGGAGAATACTTCCAGTGGCAACTCTCTGGTGTCCAAGGTATTTTTACATACCAATATGGTTGAAAATTTGGACGCTTGATGTGGAGGTTTTTAATTATTAAATAATACCTCAATTTCATATAGGTTCTGTTGGTTTGTTCTCTTCCCATTGAATGGTTTTAATGATCTATCTTTGCGTCGACGATCAAAACTGTGAGCATATTCGTTAGATGTTGTTCTGACATCTTATTGTACAACAAAGAGCATTTAAAGGCTATGGAGCATGTGCATTTTATCCTGTTGCATGATTTAAATTACTTTCATTCATATGGTGTCTTTGCAAAGGATTTCAGAAGTTGTCCAGTACTGAAAGTTTTGTCGATGAAACAAGATAACTCAGCTTGGTAAAATCTCATGTACTCATTAAGATCCATCCAGTGTATTCTTTCTCCTATATGCTCAGTAAATTTGTTTTCCTCTTTTAACTTCACAATACAACTCAACTTACTAAAATTTCTTGCATCTTAACTTTGATTTGAATAGTTGGACAAGTGATCCTTCAAAAACTTACCTGATGGAAATATTAATGTCTACCTTTAATTTGCTTGTGCAGGATGTTGCTTTCGTAGAAACATACCAGGTAATACCTAGAGTCTAATAGCCTGCTTGGCCAAACTTTTCAAAACTAGCTTATTCTCAAAAGTATTTTTCAAAAGAGTATTTCTTGTGAGGAGCAGTTTGTGTTTGACAAATCAACTTGAGAAGCATTTTTAACTTTTCAAAAATAACTTCTACTTTTACTCAAAAGTAATTTTTTCCTTTTAAAAGTTTGACGAATTATCTTAATTTTGTGAAAAAATATTGTTAGCCAAAAAAGTACTTTTGGCCAAAAAAAAGCTTCACCTAATAGGCTATAAGTTCATTTCGAGCATAAAAGAATGAGTTTGTTTCTTCTTCTTCCCCTAAATGTTTCTCCAGTCACTTGTACGTAAAAAGACGAAAATTTAGCAAGCATCTTAAATGAAATTTCGCGTCCTATAATTGGCGCAACTGCTGCAATAATGATAGAGTACTAGAGAAGAAGTATGCAGATTAATAAAGGTAAAGTAAGTTCATATCAAATAGTCAATATGCAATTGTACACTTGCTCCATAAAGACCGTTTATTTTTTCCTGGAAAATGAAAATGAAGAGATAAACCATGATGAGCGAATTCCTTGCGTTCATTATGCCTATGTGCTGGCTACTCTCGAATTCCTTTATGGCTGGATACAGTTATTGGGGTTTGCCTACAGCTAGCCCTTTTTCCATGTGTCTGGTATAATTTTGTTATATTAGTGAAATAAATTTTATTAGAGTGGAAGGAGGTTTCTGATTCTAATGTATTTATTGCATGTTGTGCAGTTATGTGTGGTCTATTCGTGTGTACTCGCACTCTTTTTACCGGCAGGAGTTCGTTGGAGCATGCTAAATTTGAGCTTAGGGTATAATCAAAGCACAAACAAAGATGCATGACAATGTTTAGAAAGTATGTCAATTACTACCAACTAATTTAGTTCTCTTGCTTCTCTTCTTTTTCTCAACTATTTTCTCTGTGAAAGAATGAGGTACGCTAGACTAACAAATTAGAAGAGCAAGTTTTCCGACATAGCTGCTTCATGTCAACACATTTCAAATTAAGGGCAATATTGTCTTTCCATCTATTAGTCTTCAGCCACGGTATTTTTTTTTGCTTCTTTCTCAACCATCTTGCTTTTGATCTTTTTCCCATGGCTTCTTTTATTAGTTTCTCAAAGGTACATCCACTTCACTGGTTAGCTCCTCTTCCAAAGATCTTGATCTGTATGTATGCTCTTTATTTTAACTTTTAAAGTTCTTTTTTTAAAAAAAAAATCAGATCTGAATTTTTAGGGTTAGATAGTAAGGCATGAGGGAGAAAGTGTAGGCAAGAATCCTGCAGGATGGAGAGACAAGTGTTGCCCTCCTCTGTCTCTCCTTCCTCTTTTTTGTTTTGGTATCAAGTGTTGCCCTCCTCTCTCTTTAATCAAGACTATGCAGTAGGCTTTTTGGGTTTCAGATTATGAAATGCATGCATATCTGTTGATTTGTAGATTTAACTTGGTCAGAAAATTTCAAATATTCAAACTCTAATTTCAAAATATATTGTAGCTGTATAATCTTCAGAAGATGGATGTTTAATTATGTACTTAGATTTGGTTGCGATTTCTAGATATTGATAATTTCCTCAGTATTAGATTTGGTTACGGTAGCTTTTATTTATTTCTTCTCGCATATGTTGGCTTCATACCCATAAATAACAAGTGTTGAATTTTGCAGAACTTTCAACAATATGTTTTTCGATATTGAAAAATCAACAGAATAGCTATGTTATTTTTAAAATTTCATGTTTATAGATTGTAATATTTTGCCCGAGTTATGTCCATGTGAAAGATTAACAAATCTCTTCCTACTACCTTTTTAGCTTCACTGATATATTTAATCTTTTTCAATGGTTTTG
Source organism: Nicotiana attenuata (assembly GCF_001879085.1). NCBI lineage: Eukaryota > Viridiplantae > Streptophyta > Magnoliopsida > Solanales > Solanaceae > Nicotiana > Nicotiana attenuata. The sequence continues at coordinate 244,314 of NW_017670610.1, forward strand.
GTATTTTAAGAGACTAATGGACAACTTTGATTTTGTGTATATCCTATAGTAAGAAAATTATAATACTAAAATAATTAAATACGCACTTCTAAAAGAATTATTTAAGAACTGGTTACTAATTTATGTGAACCCAATATTTTCTTTGAATTTGTGTTTGATGTTGATAAAAGACCAATCAGGATCACAGTCGAACGATAATATTGACAAATAAATCAACAACTTTAGGACAACAAAAAAAATGAAGTAATGGTTTCGAGAAGGATTATGCTTTAGAGAAGGATTACTTAGATCTTCTATACTCAAGAAGAGACAATGGGACAAGTTCAATCTGGTATGAATCATTTTTTCTTTCATTGAGTTAACTCCAAAATCATATGACATAACAATCTTTGTTGAAACTAACAATGTAAATATGTCCAAAACTTGAAGCAAACATAATTATTTACATAAAGTTTATCTATCGAACTCTCTTCCTACGCAATTTCCCGGAGCATAAGCAACTAAAATTCATATATATATATATATATATATATATATATATATATATATATATATATATATATATATTTTTTNTATAGTTAAATGGGATCTAATTGTGAATTTCACACTTTGCAGGAGTGAGTGGCATGCATGAGGCCTTAAATCTGTATCTGGAGCTAAATTGAAGCAAGAAAAGCCCCTAGAAGCTAAGTACGTGGAAAGACGAGAGAAAGAAGAGATAAAATGAAGACCTGGACTAGCGCGACCACTAGCGCGTCCACTAGCGTGATCGCGCTAGCCCAGGAAGTCGAGGCAGAATGATAGGCTATATGCGCGGTCATTAGCGCGTTCACTAGCGCGACCGCGCTAGCCTAGTTTTGGAAAATTAAACTTCAGGGGTAAATTCTGAAGTTCGGGGGCAAATCCACTTTAACCTATTGAAGGTCTAGATCGCCCAAGAGATTATTATCACGGTTTTCATAACTTAGTTGAAGGCAAGGAGAGGAAAGTGGGAAGGAGGATAATTCAACATCGAGTTCTTCCTTTCTTCCTTTTGTTTTTTACGATTTGTGATGAATTTGAATATTTTTATGATGAACACTAGTATGAGTAGCTAAATATCTAGTCTAAGGTTTTGATGGAACCTATTGAAGGATGAACGTCTTGTTATGTTAACATAGTTTGCCCAGTTTAATTTCTGTTTGTTCAACTACGTTCTTGTTGTAGTTAATTGATAGGATCCTCAATTAGCTCTGCCTATTTAGTGTGCATAACTCGGGAGAGAGTGCATATTTAGGTCATTGTTGAACAACACCACTCCTAAAGTATATGAGGGATCAATAACCGAGGGTTTAAAGGACGGATTAGAGATAACGAAGCCTCAGGTGCAATATAAAGTGAGCTGTAATAAACAAAGCCAGCTAGCGTAACTCGGGAGAGTGCATCTAGTAAATTGTCGTGATTACTCAGGAGTGATTTGCGATAATAAGAGTGCTCATGATTGACAGAGACGATTAGGCAATTCTATGTGAAACATAACAGGAAGGGATTCCATCAATTGGGGAAATCATAACCTTGGAACCTCCTCTTAATTGTTTACAACTTAATCATTGTTAGTTTTCAGTTGCTTATTTACATTCATTCTTAGTTAGTAAAAACATCCTTAATTGTTATTCAGAAAGTTTGGGAAGTTGATTACGTAGAATTTCGTATGTCTAATGAGAGTAATTGATAGGTTAATTCCTTGTGGGTTCGACTCTGGGCTAAATACTCAGATTATATTTGCAACGTTCGCGTGTCCTTTCTATATGGCATAGTTGGGCGTGATCAAATTTTGGCGCCGTTGCCGGGGAATTAACGGTGTTATCAATTACAATTGAAAGAAATACCAAAATTCTTAGTGTAGTCATTTTTCTTCCTTCCAAATCTTTACATTGAAATCTTAACGTTTGTTGACTTGGTTGTAGAGGTGCATGCCTAGAAACTCATCGAGAACTGGCGAAGTATTCGAAGCTCTATCTGATCCCGAGAAGGTTTTTAAGGCCTTGAACCGGGCCAACCGGAAAAGCAAACAACAACAAACAATTGAACACGTCGATTCGGACATGGGAGATCACAAAGTAGACCCAGCGACACCAATAGCACCAGTGGCACCTCTTGTGCCAGAGGCTGCTCTCTATGACTGGGCACAACCCACAGCTGAAAATCTGGCCACGACGATTTTAGTCCCACAAATAAAGGCTGAATCGTTCCAAATCACGAACAACATGCTGCACTTGTTGCAAAACAAGGGACTATTTTCGGGGTCACAGGCCGAAGATCCTTAACAACACTTGAAGATAATTTCCTGTCAATCTGCAAAACTCAAAGGCAGCCCAACGTAACTCAGGAAGCAATCAAGCTATTATTATTTCCATTCTCAGTGATAGGAGCTACTGATGATAGGCTATAATTACGTATTTTAGTCGATTATTACACTCTAATTTACTGCACTTTAATTGAGATTGAGTTTTAATCGCTAGTATTTTGCACTAACTGTGTGTTCTGTGCCTTGTAGGAGTGATTCTGAGCTATATAGATGTTATGGAATGAATTCAAGTGATTTGGAGCTTTAAAGTTTGAGTAAAAGATCATGGAATTAAGCCGGGATCGTGTTCGGGGGTCAACGGATGATAGTTAGAGCGAACGAAGACTCCAGTAGGCATATTGCACACTGTCTAGTAAAATAGATATAAGTTTTTGCTCAGAACTCCATTTTAGCTCCACAATATATGGTTGGAAAACTAACTCAAAGGGCTACAACTTTCATGTTTTATATTTTTCCAAATTCGGAACGGAACAGGGTGAAAAATGCGCGAACTCTAGCGCAAAGTCGCGCTAGTCTAGAAGCTGGAGACAGAATGTCAAGGAATATGCGCGAAGTCAAGCGCGAAGGATGCGCGAGCTCGCGCTAGTCACCCGGGAAAAATGTCCTTTTTCACATTGGAGAAGGTATAATTATTTGGGCCCAACCCTACTTGGTATATATACAGGGAAAAACTGTATTTTGAGGAAGAGGACGTCTTTGAGAGGAAAACACAAGCACAGAGCCGCCGTGAAGGCCGGGTTTCATCTTTTCTTTCTCCAAACTTAGTAATTTTTATGTTTCTTTGTATGATTTGTTGTATTGCTACCATGTCTATGTAGAGCTAAATTTCACGTTCTAGGGTTGTGGTTCTTTCATGACTATTGTTATTCGGATATTGATTTTGATTTCTTAGTTTATCATATTGGTTTATTTATTCAATCCTACACTTAATTATTTGATTGCTTGATTACCAATTGAATACTATCTACGAATCTAGAGTTGAACTCGAAAGTGGGAATTCTAGATTGCATATAGGATTGAGTAGAGCAAGTTCTTGAACCTGGGCATCGGGGAACGGATTCGCGGTTAGGATAGACATATACCTAATTGCCTTGCTTGGTTGATTTACAGGAATTATAAATGCGTTCTTGTTGTTCTAATTCCACAGACATATAGGAGTTAGGTTAGCTTGAATAGGCGAGTAAGAACTCGACAGATTCTTATGAGCAATATTAACCCTGTCAACCAATAAACTAGATAAATTAGTTAGTTAATTCAATTGAAGAATACAATAGGAATGTTAGATAGCCCATAACCCGAGATCGTTTTCATTACATTGATATCATAAACATATGCTCATTCTCTGTCCAAAGTTCATTATTTGTTTTTATTTATTTTAATTAGTTTAGAATAAAATATTTCTAGGTTTTAATTCTTGTTTAGATAATTAAGATAGTCTAATTTAGTTAATAGTTAATCACAAGTCCTCGTGGGTTCGACATCCGACTTTTAGTCACTTTATTACTTGACGACCGCGTATACTTGCATGTGCGTTTGGCTGCGACAAGTTTTTGGCGCCGCTGTCCGGGACTTGGAAATTAGCTATTTTTCTAGATTAGACTTTTAATTTTTTTTTTTGTATATACTTTTATTTTTACAAATATTTGATATTTTTCTCTTAGTGTGTTCCTAGTTCTCTCAGCATGACATCTGGGGATGAAATATACGGAGGTAAGGCTATTGATGAAGACTCTTGGTTGACAAAAGACTTTTATGGCTCGTATTTTTGGTCTTGTCATGGCCTGACTTCTTGGAGATCTGAAATTGAATATGGGAGTAAGGGTTGGTATTGGGAAGAATATTCACGATTAAGGGAATATGAGGAACGACGTTGTCTTCTAACGACGTTGGTGAATGATTGGTCTAAGGAGAGAGATGATCTTGCACATAAAATTGATAATTTTGGCTTGGATGTACATAACTTAGATGCATATTTGAGCACAAAGATTGATGCGTGTAACGCCCAACAAATTAAATGAGCTGTGTGAACCTGAAAAAAATCTTCTAGACCAAATTGAGGAGCTAAAACGAGAATACCAATCACTACACCATGTTTTTCTTGAGGATGCCAATATTGAGAAGAGTGCTCTAGAGTCATATGAGGGAGTAGATAACATTACTTTGGGAGACTTGAGTGTATGTAAATTTAGGGATGCAAATGGTAGTAAAATTCATGAGTTAGAGCGCATTAGACCTCATTCCAATCATTTTTCCACATTGTGTTTAGATAGTAAGATAGTAATCGAGCCATCTGAGCCAATGAAGGGGTCCAAGAGTGAGGATGAGAGTGCCTATATTCTTGAATTTGTTGTGTCTAAGAGCAAAAATTACATTCCTCATCTAGAGGCCGAGAAGTGCAGAGTTAAAAATCTATTACTTGGCCTGGTTATCTTTGTAGCCCCACCAAAGGAGCATAGCCACAGACTGGATGCTCTGTTAGGGGTACAATTCATAAGTTCAAGGTGGAGACAAAAATTTGTTCAAGTCGTGCCGCGACTTTAAATTAGGCGCTTGTTGGGAGGCAACCCAGCTATACTGCTTTCTTTTATTTTTGATTTTTTTTCTTATTGTATTTTTTTGTAGTATTTTTTTTTTTTTTTTGTATTTTGTAGAAGTAAGAGCATGGAGTCAAAGCCAATAGGAAGTGCAAAATCGAGCATGTGTTTGAAACTGAGTGTGAGGTACCCAAACAAGGGATCATACCTGGGAGAAGTCTGAGTATCCCGTGAGCTGCTAATTCTTCGGCCTTTGGCCTACCAGGGAGTTTCTTTTACCTTCTTGTTATGTTCAATGTGCATTGAGGACATTGCACAATTTTAAGTGTGGGGTGAGGAGATTGTCTGGGTGATTTTCTGTGCTATCTTAGTTAGTTGTAGTGGTTTGTTTTTAAAAAAAAAAAGATAAATGAAAAAAAAATTGAAAGATTTGGACTTTTCCCGACGATGGATCTCCTAGACAGTTTTCTTGAGGGATTAAAGTCTAAACAAAAATTAAAAAATATATCTTTTATTTTTTTTAGGTAGTAATAATCCCCCGTGGTTTTTCTTTGTGACTCGGTTCTTTTCCATGGGATGTAGTTTGAACCGGGTAGTAGTATTTTTTTATATTTTAGAGTAGATTAGAATTTAGGGAATAAATGGAGGAAGAATGATGAACCTAGGCGCCCTAGGCTTGTTTGATAGTAGCATATTTAGGCTTTGGCATGTGTAGTATCTTCCCTATGATTTGAAATTATTGATGATGCCTTGCTTAGTTGGATAGCATGTCTTGTGATGCCCATGTCTCGTTTTCTTACTTATGTTCACTTTGTTCTTCATGCTTAATATCTCGTGGCTCCGTGAATATTTGCATTTGTTTGAGAGTCGGAATGAGACCGTTCTTAGTGAGTCATGTGCCATGTGTGGTGAGGTTTTTGTATAGTCTATGTATTGTACTTGTGTCTAGAACTTGCCCGGTATGTGAGTTGAAGCGAAATTTTAGGTGATGTTCGGTTTGAAAAATGATTTAAGAATTGAAAGAAAACCTGGACAGCCATTCAATTTGGTAGTATTTTGTGGAACTTGTCCATATCTGTTTTGATACTAACGCCAATTTTTATATTTGCAAGTTTATATAAAATCAAGTTGGTTAAAAGAATAATTTCAAGTTTTACAATGTTGGGCCCGTGCTGCACGGGCCATACCAACCTAGTCAATATATAAATCCAAACAGAGGTTGCCGTGTCATTAGAGAATTTTGTTCAGTAATTTTCTCTAGCAAACGCTATGAGAGAATAAATCAAAAAAGACACCAAATAACAGTTGCAACGACCCGGCCGGTTGTTTCGTGTGTTACAGCCCTATTTTTCCATTTCTGCTTCTTATTTTTTGTGTTCTTCAGCTATATTATATATGTTGGGTCAGTTGGTTCGGGTCTGGAGTGGTTTCGGAGAGGATTTGAGACACTTAGTCTTTTTTGTGAAGGCTTAAGTTGAGAAGGTTGACCGGATATTGACTTATGTGTAAACGATCTCGGATTTGAATTTTGATGGTTCCGTTAGCTCCGTTAGGTGATTTTGGACTGGGGAGCGCGTTCGGAATGTGATTTAGAGGCCCGTGGTAGAATTATGCTTGAATTAGCAAAAGTTAGGATTTTGGCAATTTTGGTTGGCAATGGAAATTTTAATATCGGTGTCTGAATGAAATTCCGGAAGTTGGGGTAGGTTCGTGGTGTCATTTGTGATGTGTGTGGAAAATGTGAGGTCATTCGGACGTGATTTGATAGGTTTCGGCATCGTTTGCGGAATTTGGAAATTTAGGAGTTCTTAGGCTTGAATCCGAGTGTAATTTGGTGTTTTGATGTTGTTTTTAGTGATTCGAAGGTTCGATTATAGGTTGATATATGACTTGTTGGTATATTTGGTTGAGGTCTCGAGGGGCTCGGAATTATTTCGGATGGCTAATGGAGAGTTTGGAATTTCGAAAATGCAGCTGGTGGTGTTTCTGCACCTACGGAGTGGGAACCACGGGTGCGAGGTCGCAGGTGCGTTTGGTTAGCTGCAGATGCGGAAATGGAAGGCCAGGGTTGGGTCCGCAGAAGCGGAAGATTGGTCGCATCTGCGAGCCCGCAGGTGTGAGACCTGGGGCGCAGATGCGGAAAAAGAGAGGGTGGCCAGTTCCGCAGAAGCGGAAGGATGTGCACAGGTGCGCGCCCGCAAGTGCAGAACCTGGGGTGCAAGTGTGTCTTTGAGGATTTAAGTGGTTTCCGCAGGTTGGGTTCCGCGGGAGAGAATATATGGCCGCAGGTGCGGTTCCGCAGGAGCGGATATATGGCCGCAGGTGCGGAAGACCTGGGCAGAAAGTATAAATAGCACACTTCGCGAATTTTGGTTCATTTCCACCATTTTGAAGTCAGCTTTTGGAGTTTTTGGAGCGATTTTGAAGGGAGATTCAAGGAGTTTTCAGTGAGGTAAGTTGCTTGAGCTCTAGTTAGCTATGGTGTTTTCCCATTGTTTTATCAATTAATTAGTGGAAATTAGGGGTGAAAATGAGGGGTTAGGGCTTGGGATTTTGGAGAGTTTGATTTGAGGATTTGAGGGACCAAATAAAGTTGGATTTTGATAAATTTTGTATGTATGGACTCGTGAGTGAATGAGCTTTCTAGTTTTGTGACTTTTGTTGGATTTCGAGACGTGGGCCCGGGGGCCCAGGTTTGAGTGGATTTCGGGATATGTGTCCAATTAAGTAATTTTTCTTGTGTAATTGGTTCCTTGGCCTATATTGATTGCATTGTATCGCTTATGTCTAGATTCGGAACGTTTGGAGATCCGATTTGAGAGGCAAAGGCGTCGCGAAGTAGGATTTTGGCTTGGTTTGAGGTAAGTAACGCTTCTAAACTTGGTTCTGAGGGTTTGAAACCCCAAATTATGTGTTATGTGATTAGTATTGAGGTGATGCACATGCCAAGTGATGGGCGTGCGGGCGTGCACCATGAGAAATGTGGCTTGGATGATTCCATGGCACCGTTTGGAAACTCTATCCTGTTAATATCCACGTTTCCATCATGTGATGAAGTTGTTGAGCTGTAAACTATGCTAGATATCATGTTTAGGCTTTGTGCCGGTATTGTTAGGACCCTTAGCGGTCGTTTATTACTGTTCCCTGATCAGTTCATTTAATATTCCATACTCAGTCATGATTATGCATCTTTATATCATATCTTAGTCTCAGTTATTCATTGATCATCATATCATTGTTCCGGGTTGTTTTCATGATATTGCGAGCCCATGGTGAGACTGGAGAGGTTGATTACTGAGTGAGGCCGAGAGCCTGTTATGAGTGACAGTTATGGGATCGGGCTGCACGTCGCAGCGGTTATATTGATGATTATGATAGCGCTTGGGCTGTAGGAGCCCCTCCGGAGTCTGTAACACACCCCCAGTGAGCGTAGTTGATATTATTGAGGGATGGATCTTCCCTGGACATAGATCTTGTCAGAAGCATTTATACCTAGAGATGGATCTTTTCCACAGGGCTGGAATGACCTTCCTCGATACTGAGTGATTGTTGTCTGTGATGTGTATATATTCCGGGATGGATCTTCACTGGGCCGTGTGAGCCATATATAATACCGAGTGGTTGTGAGGTTATTATCATTATCTGGAGATGGATCTTCTCCATGGGGCTGGATTGGCCTTCCTCAGTACTAAGTGACTGCTGTCAGAGATGTATATATTCCGAGATGGATCTTCCCTGGGCCATGTGAGCCTTATACAGTACTGAGTGGACGAGCATTTGAGAGTGGGAGCACATTGTGCATTTCATACAGTTGATGCATTGGCACGTAGAAAAAGTTGAGTTATATGTCTTAAATTGTTCAGATCTGTATTTACCTTATCACTTCGAGCTGTCTATTTAACTGAAAGCATGCCTACGTTTCTGTACATTGATTTTATTATTGGTTGAGGTGGAGTTCGTCACTACCATTCAGTCCATAGTTTGGACTCGTTACTTACTGAGTTGGTGTACTCACGTTACCCCCTGCACCTTGTGTTCAGATTCAGGCACTTTTGGACCTAATGGCGGTTGTTGATCGAGGCTTCAGGCTTAGGAGATTATTGAGGTATCTGCATGGCGTTTGCAGGCCTTGACTCTCCATCTCTATCTCTAGATGTATTTCAGTTTGTTTCCTTGAACGTTGTAATAGATTATGTTTTCCTTTAGACGCTCATGCACTCAGTGATACCCTGGTTTTGGGTTGGTTGTATCGTATTATGGAATTGTCTTATGTTTTGAACAGTTTCCCCTTAAATGTTAAAAGCTTCTGTAAGTGTTTTCTTTTCAACCTTAGTGTTGTTGTGTTGGATTTTGTTGAGTTAAGGTTGACCTAGTTCTACGATAGGCGTCATCACGACAGATCGAGTTTTGGGTCGTGACAACAGTTATCCAAAATCATGCAGTCGAGTATCTATTTCTAAACATGCGTATGAAGATCAGATAAAAATACTAACACGCATGTAAGAGTCTAGCAAATATTTACTCACAAACAAGTGCAATAAGAAAAGATTAACAGGAGAAAAATTCACCACAACTGAGAGCTCAGACCACAGCGAAAATAGAGGAAATAGACAATCCTCGCTAAAAATTTTGAATGAAATTGAGAGCTTGTTTGGCCAGCGAAAATTTTGAGAAGTATTTTTTTTCAAAAGTGTTTTTCCCAACAGTAGTTGTGATGAAAAGCAATTTATATTGGGTTAATTAATTTAACGGAGAAAGGGCAAATATATCCCTCTACTATCGAAAATTATTTAAACTTACCCTCTGTTATACTATCAGTGTGTTTGAACCCCTACCGTTACACTTTAGTTCAAAATTGCCCTTAATTTTAACGGAGAGACACGTGGCAGCTCAAAAACAAAAGGCCCAACCCCCATTTTAAAATATCCGTTCTAATTAAAACCCACCCCTAATTTAACCCATTAGCCGACCCATCAGGAACTTCACTGGAAAACTCTCTCCGTCGACTCATTTTTCTCTCTTAGCAAACCTCCCTCTCCCATCTTTTATTTCCTTTTCACCTATAAACAAGAACCATCTCTTACTGTTATATCATCTTTTTCTCCTTTATTCCAAAATTCTCATTTTAGAAGAACAGTTCATTCAAGACCATCACAAATAGTAAGAACAACTTTCACCATCACCGGACTAGAGAGAAAAAAGGTCACTATCTCAATTATTGAATACTAGCGTCTAACCATTGAAAGGCTTGACTTCTTTCATCTTCATTGCTCAATTTTTCGCTATTTGCTTCTCTATTTCTTTTTACCCATTCAATTAGAATGGAATTACAGAGATGTATTTGTCACAGAAATACACCCAGGATCATTATCACATTTCTTATTGGGTGATGATGCTATTGATCGGACATGTATAAGAATAAGCACAACAATGCGTTGGAAACCTCAATTCCAAAAAATAAATTGTTGAGCATCAATTACAGTGATATTTGTAAGTAAGATTGACAAAAACAGTGACTACAAAAAATAGACCCACTTCCTCCGTCTTTTTGGTTCGATCAGTAAGGCTATGAGTTTTCTGAGATGGATCTGTAGAGTAGGAGTGATGTAGAGTAGGAGTGATGGTGGAAAATTGAAGAATGATCAAAGGAGTGATGGTGGAAAATTGAAGAATGATCAACTATAACGATTCAATCAGTAAAATATGAACAAAAAAAAAATCAATGTGGTTGCCATCGATTCGCCGGCGAGAACATGAATAATATCGACGATGACAAAAATTATTGATGACGTCAAATAGCAAACATAACTTTTTTCCCTGTACTAATGTTTATCGAAGATTTTTTTGGATGTGATTGGGAATAAAGGGAGATGCAGGGGATACGAAGAAAAAGAAAATGAGGGATATAGGTTGGCTAGATTGGATCGGGTAGTTAAAATGGGGGTTAGGTTTTTTTGTTCTTGAGCTGCCACATGTCCCTTCGTTGAAACTTAGGGCAATATTGAACAAAAGTATAACGGTAGGGGTTCAAATACACTGATAGTATAACGAAGGATAAATTTAAATATTTTTCTATAGTAAAGGGATATATTTGGCCTTGTTTTGTTAATTTAAAAAGCACTTCTGAGTATCAATTAGTGTTTGGCCAAACTTTTAAAAACTGTTTCTAAATGTATCTCTCCAAACTGCTTCTGCTTCTCCTCAAAAACACTTTTTTTTCTTTCAAAAGCTTAGTCAAACACCACAACTTTGGGAAAAAAAATATTTATTTGAAAAAAAAATACATCTAAATAATGAGTTCGGCAGGTTTGTATTAAGTAATCCGTAGGCAATGTAGATAATTATATATGGATACAATTATAGCAAAAAGTCTAGTCAACAACGTATCAATGAGGTTAACCAAAAAAAGGAAAGTTAACATTCTAGAATGCAGAGATATAATTACGCCAAATCCTATATATTTGCATATTAACTCTAAGCCTACATTCAGCCTTCAAAACCCTAAGGTCAAGTAATTACGTCCAATTCGCAATTTGGTTCAATTTTTAATTAAAGAAATTCATTTTCATTTTCTTTAATCACAAAGGGTATTAGGGAAAAGGAAGGGGAAAGGACGGTGAGATCGAACTCATACCTAATTTATAAAGGCCAAATACATATGCAACGCATTTAACTTGGTCCCATTTTTCATTTTGGCACTCTATCTCAACTTTGTTCTATTTTGGCCCTCAAACTCTATTTTATATATGTTCCATTTTGGTCCTCCAACTCTATTTCTTATGTTCCACTTTATACAAAAGTTAAAACCAGTGCAAAAAATATAGCGCACACAAACCTAAGGTGTAATAAATATCCAATTAAATGTTGCCACATGATTTTTTCATCCATATCAAACGGGTCAATACTAAAATACCCAAATCCGACCATACTTTTTCATCCATTGTTGCCCCATCTTCATTCTCAATGTTCCAAAGCTTTCATCTGCCGATTTCATACCTGACCATCCAGAAAATTTCAAACTTTTACAATTTTATTGTTCGTTTATTTATTCTGATTTTTTCTTGTGGGTTTATTTCATCTAAGCTTGAAGTTTAAAGTGAATCCATGTCTCAAAAAAAAAATTATTTTTTCATAATGGAATGAATATTTGTTCTTGTGGATTTCAAGTTGAACTGAAAGTATCATGGACACCAAGAAATTCAGGTCGGCGCTTTTATGTGTGTAAATTTGACAAAGTAAGTGAACCATTTTGGGATTTCATTTTCTTGTTTAAATAAGAAGGGGACTTAATTTTACCCAAATACGGTCGGGTTCAGATATCTTAGTATTGACCCGTTTGACATGGATGAAAAAATCAGGTGGCAACGTTTAATTGGATACTTATTACACCTCAGATTTGTGTATACATATGCACTATATTTTTTGCACCGGTTTCAACTTTTCTGTTAAAGTGGAACATAAAAAATAGAATTGGAGGGCCAAAATGAAACATATAAAATAGAGTTTGAGGGCCAAAATGGAACAAGGTTGAGATAGAGTGCCAAAATAAAAAATGGTGCAAAGTTCAATGTATTATATATATATATATATATATATATATATATATATATATATATATATATATATATAAAAATCGTGTATAATTATATATATCAAATAGGAAAAATAAAAAAAGAATCAAACCGACTATTTGCATAAAGGTGCCTTCCAAGTTTCTTGTATTACCTACTTTGACATTTAGCCCAAAATGTCCCCTTAGATTAGAAATCTACTTTGCTAGGATTAGAAAAGGTTTAAGGCTTATAAAGTCCTTATTAGATATTCATTTAGTAAAGTAGGTTCAAGTTTGAAGAATTAACTCAATTAACTTCTCATTCACCCGCTTAAACTAAAAATAATTAATTATAGAATCGTGTATAATCTATATATACCGGACAGAATTTAGCCGACTATTTATGTAAAGATGCCTTCAAAGTTTTTGCATCACCTACTCTAACATTTAGCCCACAATTTTCATTTAGCTTAGCAATCTACTTTGCTAGGGTTGGAAATGGTTTAAGCCTTTTAAAGTCCTTACTAGATATTCATTTCGTTTGCTTAGTTTAAAACCTTTTTTTACTCAATATGCTTTTTAATTATCATAATCCCATTCTATGAAGTCACTAGCAGTTAGTCAATGCAGGCTTGTAGCTGAAGGAAGATTTTTCTCTCTATTTATTAGTTTTGTACGTTTGTTTTATTCAAAATTTTGACTTACAGTTACCGCATATGGTGTTTATCTCAAATCATAGTACTTTATCATAAATAAGTTATAATTAAGATGAGAATATGTTTACCAGACGCATGTCTTGAAATATACTCATATCACTAAATCCTGCAGTTAATTAATACTACACAGTTTCACCTTAGTTTATAATTTTAACCATAAAAAATAGTTTTGTATGGTTTAAACACCGGATGCGGATAAGTTTTTACCTGTGAAGACATGTGTGATGTATTTATTGGTTTGATCTAAATATTGAATGCGAACAAATTTTTTTTAATCTGTGAAGACATCTCATGTATTTATTGATTTGATCTTAATACCGAATTAGGGTAAGTTCTTGCCATAAAACTAAGTGAAAGATATTTGACACCGATTGAAACAAACAAAAATTTAAAGAAAATCAATGATCCGGTCAGTATGTTTGGCAGTGAGGACAAGTGTTGCATCTACAGAATGTGAATTTAAATTTATTTGAGAAACCCTTATCTACCCTACAGTTAGGTAATGCATGCTGTCATTAGGGGTGTTCATGGTTCGGTTTGGATCGGTTTTTCCCTAAAAAGAAATCAAACCAAGTAAGTCGGTTTTTCAAATATTAGAACCAAACCAAACTAATTAAGTCAGTTTTTCCTCGATTCGGTTTATGTCGGGTTTTGTCGGTTTTTTTGGTTTTTTCGGTTATTTGTCGGTTTTTTCTTAAATATAAGACATACACTACCAAACACATATTCCGACGACCACATTTTCAATGTAACACTATCAAGACTGCGAACCAATATTGGGTTATTTACATAGAGGGATGGAGAAAATTGCGGAAAACCGAACAATTATACAATATTTGCCTTATGTAACACGTTGGGATTATTTAGCTACTATGTTCACAGAAGCAATAACCATAAATGGACCCGAACAATTAGGCAATATTCAAGTACCTAAAAGGGCTAGCTATATCAGAGTCATTATGTTGGAGTTGAGTCGGATAGCTTCTCATTTGTTATGGCTAGGCCCTTTTATGGCGGATNATAACGTTAGAGCCAGCCGTGCTTAGAAAAGAAATTAACTTATATGCATTAATTGAATAATAAAATTTCTGTACTATCAATACAGTTTAACCTAACATAGAAATTAAACACCATAGAAGCAGCGGCGGATCCAGTGTGTTAGATACGTTCCGTGAATCCAGTAATTTTTGTTCAGATCTGGTATTTGTATTGAAAATTTCATTAAATATATAAGAATATTTAGTTTAGAACTCACTCCGTTAATCCAGTTATTATTGTATATTAACTTAAAATTTATGTAAGAACATATAAACTTAAAATTCTGGATCCGCTTCTGCGTAGAAGATCATTTAAAAGGGCCGCATGTAAAATAGGGAGGCAAAATGCTATGGCATCCAATTTTGAACTATATTACAGTCAAGCGACTGAAAATCTTCACCCGCTGATATAGCACTCATACGACAGATCTCATATATTAAAGTAGCTTTAATATTCAAGGCTAGGGGGTTCATGGTTCGGTTTGGATCGGTTTTTCCCTAAAAAGAAACCAAACAAGTAAGTCGGTTTTTCAAATATTAGAACCAAACCAACTAATTAGTCAGTTTTCCTCGATTCGGTTTATGTCGGGTTTTGTCGGTTTTTTTGGTTTTTTCGGTTATTTGTCGGTTTTTTCTTAAATATAAGACATACACTACCAAACACATATTCCGACGACCACATTTTCAATGTAACACTATCAAATGTGAGAAGTCTATTATTTACTAAAATATATTGATGATAATTGAATCAAATAGTGATGAATAATTTAAGGACTCAATTAAAAATATATTTTTTAACATGAAATGGAATCTTACACTTAACAAAAGAAAACTACCAATCAAATTAGAATATAAAGGTAAAGAACTGTACTAAAAGTGCCAACGATTAACATTCACCACAAAATTTTTGAAACTTTGTATAAAAATATACATATATATAGGTGTAATAATAAATTTGAAATAGCTACTCCTATAGTCGGTTTGGTTCGGTTTATTTCGGTTAGTTTTTGATTAAAACCAAAACCAAACCAAATTTGATCAGTTTTTAAAATTCAAATCCAAAACCAAACCAAACCAAAAAGTATCGATTTTTTTGGTCGATTTGGTTTGGTTTTCGGTTTGGTTCGGTTTTTCGGGTTTTTATGAACACCCCTGGCTGTCATTATTAATTCTTTATATATATAGACACACACCAACCTAGCTTAAGGCTAAGGTCGTGGACTACACTCCCGTGAGAGTCCTTCATTTGACTAACATACTCCATTTTGATCTCCCCCATACCTTTATATCAAAGCTGGGCATAATTGAGGATTAAAATAATAGCGCATAGTAGCAATAATCCTTTCCATTTCTTTTTTTATGATCTTATCTACTAGAAATGCTTACCTGTAAGGGATCAAACGAAGGGCACTGAAAGATCTTCAATTAAAGCTTGGCTGCACTGCCACTGCAACTATATATAGATATCACAAATCAGAATGTAGGATCAAGATAGAAAGGGCGCAACTAGACTAAATGGATAGTTGGTTGGTCATTATTATCACTATATGTATCTCTTTCTGCCTCATATTTCTCTTTAATATTTTCTTCTCCAATTCCAAAAACAAGAAGAAACTCCCACCTGGACCCTTTACTTTTCCAATAATTGGAAGCTTACCATTGCTGAGAAATAAAAGCTTAGCTGATATTGAACTTATGCTTCAGAAATTAAAGTCAAAATATGGTCCTATATTTACACTCAGAATAGGTAATTCGTTTTCCATATTCATTAGCAGTCATTCTTTAGCCTACAAGGTGCTCTTTGCTCCGACCGTCCAATTGCTTTACCGACTAATCATGTTTTAAGCAGCCATGACCGAACCATAAACACCGCCTCATGTGGCCCCACGTGGCGGCTCCTCCGTCGAAACCTCAGATTGGAAATGCTCCATCCCTCTCTTGTCAAGTCCCGGTCCAAGCATCGACCTTGGGCACTAAGTATCCTAATTCATAGGCTACTTGATAAATCTAATTCTGCTACAGAAGTGATGGTACTTGATCATATTAAGCATGCCATTTATTCTCTTCTTGTTTTCATGTGCTTCGGGGACAAAATGGATGAGGCTCGAATCAAGCAGATCACAGATTTAAAACATCGAGCACTTTTAGCTACGATCCAATTTAAGATACTTAATATTTTTCCTAGAGTTGGAAAAATAATTTTCAGAAATCGCTGGAAAGAGCCAACTACATTACGAAAAGAGATAGATAGCATGTTCATACCTCTAATACAAGCTCGAGTAAAATACGTAGAAGAAAAAGCTAAGGATGGAGTTCATAAAAAAGAAGAACAGCCGGTAGCTTATGTGGAGACATTGCTAAATTTAGAATTGCCAGAGGAAAAGAGGAAGCTCACACTTATGAAGAGATGGTTAGTCTCTGCGGTGAGTTCCTTGGTGCAGCCAGCGATACTATGTCCACCTCCTTGCAATGAATTATGGCATATTTGGTCAAGTACGGAAAATCTATATATGGAAATATATGAAATTGTACGAGCACCAGAATCAACGGGAGAAGATAACAATAAGTTGATAAAAGAGGAGCATTCCATATTTAAAGGCAGTGATATTAGAAGGTCTTAGGAGGCACCCGCCATCTCATTTTTTGCTACCACATAGGGTGGGAGAGGAAATGGAATTGAGCGGCTATGTCATACCAAAAAATTCTATAATCTATTTCATGGTGAGAGAAATGGGGTTAGACCCAAAGGTGTGGGAGGACCCAATGGAATTTAAGCTGGAGAGGTTCTTGAATACTGATAGGAATGGCGAACCGTTTGATATTACAGGAAATAGAGAGATCAAGATGATGCCATTCGGTGCGGGGAGGAGAATATGCCCGGCCTATGATTTTGCTCTGCTCCATTTAGAGGCTAATTTTATTTGGCATTTCGAATGGAAGCCTGTGGAGGGAGACGACGTTGATTTAACTGAGGAGTTAGATTTCACCTTTACCATGAAGAATCCACTAACTGATTGTTTGCTATATAAGTAATTATATATGTTTATCTTTTCTTTTGAAACTTCATTGGCACATTATAACAAAGTCAGTAATAGTGGAATGTCTTGTTGTATCATGTATGTGTATTTTCCTATAAATCACACTGTTCCAAAGTCATATATATTGACTTTAACTATATAGAAATTCCTATCTGTTATTTTGTGGCTAGCAGTGTAAAAAATCCTTATTTCTAAAGTAGTTCAGAATTGACAATATCTGTTATTTGAGTAAGGAGAATTTAGTTGTTATAAATTTCATTGGATTATCCCACACATTTGTGTCCAAACCCATTTCTCCCACCAAGATATTAATTGTAGCGTTTTTTGGGTATTTATAGCCGTTAAATTCAATTTCTTCCGTCACTCTCTGTGGCAAAAGAAATTGGACTTAGCTCTCTCCATAGATTTCTAAATATTATTTTGCCTAATATTGGAAAAATATCTCAAGTATTTTGATTCTACGATAACCAACAAGTGTTCGATGTTGTACATGTTTAATTTCCCTAATTTGACCCACATCAAGTTTTACCTCGAAGCACATCAGGACAAAGAAGACAGAAGATGACATACTTAAAATGATCAAGTAACATAACTTCAGTGGCGGAACCAGAATGAGCTAGAAGGACCCTTTCAATGAGGATCTCTGTAGAAACATAATATAATTATATTATTATGTTTCTACCAACTATCCAATGACATAAAGTTATGTCACTGAAAAGCATGGGGACTATTTGTATAAGGTAAAATATGCTATGTTAAGTCGTGCATGGAATATATATATATATAATATAATATAATTGAGCATAATTTTCAAGAATATATAATGTATATTATAAAAATACCTTTATTTAAATAATTATCTTTATATTACGTGCATGGAATATATATTTTACAACCTTTATTTTTTTCATTCTCAATTGTGTAAACAAATTTTTGAATTTTTTTTGTTAATACTAAAATTATTATTACTAACAAATTATTCTCATTAATTTTTTTACTATGCTCATTATTTTGTTATTCCATTATATATGCTTAAATACTTTTTATCTTTTTAATTTATAAATAATATTTATTTATTCTATAGGTAAATCTGTAATATAAATTAAAAGGGGGGAAATCATAATATTAAAAAGTTTTAAAAAAATTAGAAAGAAGATAAATGTTTATAATTTAGAGGGTAAAATAAGTATTTGGCAATTCAAATTTGAAAAATTCAGTTGACTGTCCTTTTGAATGCAATAGGCATAGTTCTGTGACTTTGTTGTTACAAACGAAAGAAAAGTGATTTAGGAGATAATTTGGGATAGTTGAGTGACCATTTGAGTAATGGACTCCATTGTGAGAGGAGGTTTCGACGAAGAAGCCGCCATGTGGGGCCATAGTCCATTGGTTACAGTTCAATATTTTGGTGGTCGTCGTAGTGATTGGGCCTATCGGAGCAAATGTCACCTCGTTGAACTAAAGCTTTGTAGGCTAATGAATGGCTGCTAATGAATATTAAAGAGAAATATGAGGAAGAATGAGATGCAGAAAGTGAAAATAATGAAAACCAACTTTCCATTATTAGAGTAAGTAATGTGCGTTGCTCAAATGTCTTCAATATTCTGCACTATATATATTGTACAACTATTATGTACATGGAGAGAAAATAATTTGTTGGGTATTGTGGGAATGAAGAAAGGAAGACTAGGATGTACATACTCTTTATCGTTTTACTTTAAATTTAATTTACATACAAAAATAGTATAAATAATTTTATACTGTCAATGTGACTTTATCGAGTATAACATATACTATCATTTACCATTCTATCATTACAAATACATATTTTCTGTGAGAACTAGTTAGTTGTAATTAGCCTTTTTAGTGATTTAAATAGTGTAAAAAAGCAGCCTGGTGCACAAAGATCTCATTCACACAGGGTCCGAAAAAGAATTGCAGCCCAAGAAATGTGATATAGACAACCCACCCTAATGCAAGCATTAGTGACCGATTTCCCGACTTGAACCACCATTTGAACTCTCTGCTTTGGATTTCTTATACAAACTTACTGTGTAATCTTTCCACTATCTGTATGGTTTTACCAAATATGAGAGCACGAATCACTTGCATCATTTATGTAGTTGCCAATCTGAGCTTGCTATCAACAATTACCTGTTTATTGGTTTTTAAGTAACTTGCTATCTAAAAGTTAAACCCTTTATCAAGTGTAACAGGTTCACTTGACATTCTCTTTTTTATGAATCCAGCCTTACTAACAAAAATTACATTGCAACCCTGATAATATAAAAATTATTCGCATCGTCAGTATATAAAAGTTAAAACTCATTCACTTTGCCTATCAATGATTTTCTTAAAACCTCATGCAACAACAACAAACCCAATAAAATCCTACAAGTGGAGTATGAGGAGGATAATGTATAGGCGGACCTTACCCCTACCTTGTGAAGGTAGAAAGGCTATTTCGGAAAGACCCTCGGCTCAAGGAAAGATGCAAAAGGAAACAGTAACACAAACGATAAAATCAGCAAGTCAAGATGACAAGATAATCAACGACGAAAGGAACTCTCAAACACCTACGTGCATCATCAGTAATTAATCCAACCATATACTCCGAAGTACTTGAGAACCATATTGGTAAGCATTTATACAGGCAGAAAATGAAGCAGAAATCATAAATCATCTCTATCTACTCTATATATACAAAATGTTACATTATATTCCTTTGCAATTCTTTCCCGGCTTTCTATAGCCCATGTAAGAAAAATATACAGCAGAAAAGAGGGTAGTTTTGATAGGGAAAAATGAAGACTACAGCACACAGAACACAACCCCAAAACAAAAGAATACAGAAGATTGATGTAACCTCCACCTGATCAAAGCTATGGCTACTCATTCCACTCTATAATTAACAAATCAATATACCATCATCAGGAGACGGAGCATAATCCTGATCTACCGAACCCTGCCTCCAAAAAGAATATGGTTCTAGTCCTGACATCCTACCCTCCCAGGCTAAGAAAATGCTACAAACGCCCATCGTCAATACCAATTTGAATAATGCATCAGTCTAATTACCTCCGAAAATTCACTGCACAAAGGTGATAATGGCAAACAATGTTATTAGAAATCCTCGTCATTCTTTCTTGGTTTGATCTTTCCAAGTTGAAGCAGAGCATCTTACACAAGGATTTGGAGACTGGACTCTGCTACTACCTACTCCCAGCTTCATGGAAGATGGATAGTATCTTCAGTCGCATCATTTAAACAAGTCTATGCTGACGCAATCCCTTCCCAAAGTGAGGTTGCATCAGGCGGACATACAAACCATTTTTCGCCATCAACGTATCATGGGTACCTTCCTCAACAATCTTCCCTCCATTAAGTACAACTATGTTGTCAACATGCCTCATCATGGCAGCTCGGTGGGCAATTAAAATGGTTGTCTTGTTCCCCATGATCAGAGTATCAAGAGCCTCCTGTATCACTCGACTAGACTCAGATTCAATGGAGGAGCTGGCTTCATCCAATAATAGAATCGGTGCATTCTTCAAAACAACACGAGCTATTGCAATTCTTTGCTTCTGTCCAGGAGTCAGATCTACCCCCCTCATCCCAACATGTGTGTCATAACCATGAGGCAAACTGCTTATGAAATGATGAGCATTTGCTATTCTAGCTGCTTCTTTCATCTCAGCTTCACTAGCATTGTGCCTTGCGTAGATTATGTTTTCCCTAATGGTGGTTGAGAAGATAATTGGTTCCTGCTGAACAAGACCTAAATGGTTCCTCAACCATCTCAAGTTGTATGACTTTAAATCGCGGCCATCAAGTAAAACCTGACCAGCTACAGGGTCATAGAACCTCTCTATGAGAGATATAATGGTGCTCTTTCCCGAGCCAGAAACACCCACCACGGCTACAGTTTGCCCTCCGTTGACTTTGAGAGTGAAATTGCTCAATACCAGGACTTCTGGACGAGATGGATATGAGAAGTCAACGTTTTTCAACTCAATGCTTCCGTAGACATTTGGAGGTTTTAAGGCTGAATTGTCATCTGGATCAATCTTTGGTGCTCTATCGATTATCTCGAACACTGATTTCAGAGATTTTCTTCTTTTGAGAATATATGGAGCCAAGCCAAAAGGCTCAACAAGTGCGAAAGTTGCAAAGGAGAACACCATGTACTCCTTGAGTGCTGTAGTTACATTCACGTGCTTATTCTTTACAGAGAGTGCAGTATACCATAAGAGAAGAGCATTGCAACCAAAAAGAAGAAACTGCGAAAAGCCAAAACCAAAACCAATTGCCACACCATGGATGAAGCTTTTCTTAAATATCTTCTGCAGTTGAAACCTGTAGAGCTCCATTACCTTATTACCAGCACAGAATGCTACAACTGTATAGATATTTCTAACTGCATCCTCGAGGACTAACGATGCCTTCCTATGCATCTCCTGAATACCCTTTGACAACCCAGCAAGCCACAATTTCTGCATATAAAGTTCAGATCCATATGAGAGGCCGGGTAAGCAAGGACTATGAGTATTGATTAGTGCTTAAACACTAGAACACGAAGAGATGATAAATTGAAAAATTGAATGCCATTAACTAGATTCTGCTTTTTCAACTAGCTTTTTGCAGGATCGGAATTTTATAATACCATTTTTATTGTTCTTATGGAGATAGGAAAGAAGATGACAAAGGGACAATATGGTTTCTCCAAAATAGATTAGTCGCATCCCTCACGAGTAGTGTCACAGATCCAGGGAAGTCAATCAGGATGTTTTAAGATAAGATTGCTATAAAAATATGAAATATGATGTTTTCTGCTTTGTACGAGTAAGTGACTAAGTTGTGACACTTTACATCCGAAACCCACCTGCGCAACAGCAGACACAGTAAGAACAGGAAGAGTAGCTAATGCCACAAGTGCCAACCGCCACTGAAGTAGCATCCCAATAAGAACAGCCACAATAACAGCTGCAGTATCTTGTATGAATATGGACAGCCGATTGCTGAAAGCAGCACGGACAAATGTAGCATCATTTGCCAAACGCATAGATAGATTATCAGCACTATTCTCCTCCTCATCAAACCATCCAACTTCATTGCGAAGCATTGCTGTTGAAGAATGAGAACAGCAGAAAAAAGCATCAGCATTCATGACACCACTAATTATGATCACTATCAGAACATGTACTTGCACTTAATTTTTATCAAGTAATAAAATTTATAGAACATGTATTTACACTGTGCAAAAGAAACAAAACAGACTAGGAAAAGAACAGTTACTAATTGAAATCACTCCTTACCAGAAAACATCATTCTACGAACTCGCTCAGTCATTTTCTCTCCCATTATACCAAAATAGAAGTGCTGCAGAAAATTGGCAAAAACAGTCACTACACCCATACAGGCTATGATGAGGCACCACCTGTCAACATCTCGACGCAAGTGATGCCTTTCGTCTGTTCTGTAATACGCTGTTACAATCAGTGAAATGACATAGGCCAGAAGGGGATTAAAGGAACCAAATATTGCAGCACCCGTGCTCCCTAGTAGAGCATAAAGCCATTCTGCAAGGCTAAGCTCAACAAGTCTCCAGAAGGATGGCGGTTCTCGACTCTCTGTATCCTTTGCTTCTTTGGATGTAATAGGAAAGTCATCAAATTCACTGATTGGACGACTAAAAGTTTGTGAGTGAGAACGCTCATTTTTGGGATCAGATGTCAACAGTGGTGACACAGGTGATTCGGGATCAGAATTGTTGGACATTTTCCTATTTGCAGATTGAACATCAATCTTAGGAAGCTCGGGCAGTCTCATTTCAAAGCTATCCTGCCTTCTTATTGATGGTTCTTTGTCAGCAGAATCCAAGGCCATACCATTCTCAACCATTTGCTCCGGTGGCGGGCTACGGTTGTGGGGAGATTCTTGAGAGCTAAATGTAACATCTGCTGCCCAAAAAGCATGGGCACCAGAAACCCTTTGAAGAGATGGTGATTTCATCATCTTGGGTGAAGAAGGTTCTTGGAAGCTATGACTAGCTGAAGAATCTTTTTCAACTTGGAACACTGCAGTCTCCTTGTGGTTTCTCATTGGCATCCTGAATGATGGTAGCAAAGGCATGTAACTAAGTATGTGCAGTAATCTAAAACCAGAAAACAAACTACCAAGAAATATTTTTGAGGAAAAAAAGGGGACTTGTATATTATCAGAAGAACCTTCAACGCAATGCCCTATAGGCATAACAAACATTTATAACAAAACAATCATCTAACTGCTCAGTCGACTCATGTATTGCACCTGCGAGGGAGTTTTGCTGCTTCTTCACATTTAAGGAGCTCCGCATAGAGGCCACCTAATGCTATCAGTTCATCATGCGTTCCCATTTCTACTAATTGGCCTTCCTCCATCACGGCAATGTAATCAGCATTCCTGATAAGACTAAGGCGCCTTGCTATTATTATAGTTGATCTGCCCAACATGAGGAGATCCAGCGCTCCTTGAACAGATCTTTCAGCTTCAAAATCAAGTCCACCAGTTACCTCATCAAGAAGAAGGATAGAAGGATTTGAAAGAACAGCCCTAGCAACAGAGAGTTTAATTTTTTGCTCTTCTGTCAAAGCTAGACCAGCCCTGCCCACCTAAAAGAATTATGAAGCAGGAAAAAAGGTATCAGAAGAAGGCCAAAAAGTTGAACATATTACAGTGACAACTGAGAAATACCTGGGTTTCATAGCCTCTCTCCAGCGAGCTAATAAACGTATGAGCATGTGCTATTTTAGCAGCTTCTTCAATTTGATCTAAAGAAGCATCTCGTCCATAAGCAATGTTATCTCTGATGCTTAGACTTAGCAAGGCAGGTTCCTGGGTGACTAAGCCGATTCGGCTTCTGAGCCAATCCAGCCTCAGATTTTTAATATTTTCCCCATCTAACAGAACTTCGCCTGCAAGTAATTATGAGTAAAGATCATCGAATTTTTTGGCCTGACTCAAGGAATTGCAACTTGCAGAAAAGAACTTAAATGGTAATAATACCTAATGTAGGATCGTAAAATCGCTCCATAAGTGGTATAATACTACTTTTTCCGGAACCGTTTCTGCCAACAAGGGCTACAGTCTTTTTAGCAGGTACAGTGAGATAAAATCCACTCAAGATAGGAATTTCAGGGCGAGAGAGGTAGCTGAAATATACATTTCGGAATTCAATGTTTCCTTGTACAGAAGCAAGGGTGCTTCCTTCATTATTAGCAATGGAGGACGAACGGCTTATCATCTCAAAAAGCCTATAAGCTGCAATTCTCCCTTGCTCAAAAGAGTAGAAGTTTGTCGCTGCTTGATTCAGCCCACTGTATGAATAGAAGCATTGGTGAATCGCATAACTTTAGTACAACAAATGAGGTAGGAGGGTAAGATGTGTGAAGGAGATACTCACAGGCCACTTAAAATTACAGCAAAAAGAGCTGTAATAATTTCACCGCCATGAGCTTTTCCATGTGTGACCAGGAATCTTCCAACCCATAGTTGCAAGGCACAAGAACAAATAGCAAGCCCGTATGTGAAGCCAAGTCCAAGTCCTTGCACAAGACTTATTAATATGCCATACCTCAGTGTAGCTTGTAGCGAGGTTGCATATGAATACTTGGCCAAAGTTTCATTTGTGAATGCATACAGTGTCCTAATATACGAAACTGCCTGCATTGCGCGAAAGGAAAGTTGAAGGAAACTCTCCATAGACATTTAAATTCACAAATGTAGTATTTTGTAGAATTCGGAAGAAGAAAGCAAATTTTGGAAGGAAGAATGTAAACTTGTATTGAGAATATCTGTACATTGTGTATCTATACAAGAAAAAATAACTTCCTAGGGACACGTGTCTTGTTCTGACTGGAATCAGCTCAACAAACTATACAAATACATGAAATACACACACACACATCCATCATGTGACCGAAGCTTCTGGAGTGAGTGGGTGAAGACAACTGTTCTCCACTGTGCATCTAACGGCTCAGATTCATCCGTGCCTAAGCCAGAGAAAGGCCGAGATGCACCATGTGTGTGATGCACGAATCGAGACGTGCCCTCAATTGAGCTCAACAAACAGCCCATTACAGACCTTAAACTAGTAAAACACCAACGAGCATATTTCTACATCCCATCTTGATGATATGGTATCTCTATACTCAATCACTAAAGCCTCATAATATTTATCTTTGAGGTAACTAAATATTAAACAAAACTAAAGAAGAATTAATAGTAAAACCAAACTTTCGAAAGACCAACAACTACATCCATTTCCAACTCAATCACCATTTTATTTTTGGTTTTATTGAGACCCTATTTAATAAAAAAGGCTCCTTTGGAGAAAACGAAACCTGTTCAGCTATACTTGCTGCTTCAGCATATGCATCCTGAATGTTCTCTGCAAGTCTATGAAGAAATATGTTTGAGATTCCTCCAGCTGCAACAATGAAAGGGCCAGTAGCTAAAGTTATGAGCGCAATTTGCCAGCAGTTGACAAATCCAATAACCAGACCACTGAAAAAAGTAGCCATGTTATGAATATAGTTCCCAACCTGTCATAGCACAGTTAAGATAAGGATGAGGAGAAGTCATTGTCGAAGCAAAGCAAAAAAAGTAAAAGAAAGCTGAACGTACCTTTTCACTAAGAGCAGATTGGATGAGTAGCACATCACTCAAAACTTGGCTAACAATGTCCCCATTGTTTCCATAGGTATCAAAGAAACTCATATCTTGATTCAGTAACACTTGAACATATCTTGATCTGATCACTGCAGTCTGCCGTTCTCCAGTAAGAATCCAACATGATACCTCTATCACAGAGATTAATTAGAACAAATGATGGACACAAGAGAAACTTTAAATGGACAATAATATATCTAGAGAAATTTTAGCTTACCAATCCAACCAGCAACAAAAACACCTCCAGCAATATAAAGGATAGTCAAGGCAAGCTGTGAAAAATATGACCTTTGTTAGATAACTTGAACTGTTAAAAAACTATTTGGTTAAACATTGCAAACAAGTATAACAAAGACCAAGGAAAAAAAATTGAAGTAACTATCATAGTCCAGTGTGGCTCGCAAATACGACAAATTTTCACTCTCTCTTCTACCATCCATTTTTGGGGGCTTTTGGGTAGAAGAGTATTAGATACACTTCTTGTCTCTCCATCTTCTTTCTCATTTTCCATTTGATGGTCGGGTACCAAAAACCAAGGAACCAAGCCCTATATGACAAGTCAGCGAGAACCAACTACACCAAAGAAACATACCAGTTTTGCAACACTAGGACAAACATTTCAGGACCTTTAAAAATTTTGGGCAACAAATTCTGTTAAATTACATGCAATAGAAACTAATGGACAGAATTGGTTCAAAGAAAAATCTCGAAAAGATTGCCTTTGAACTTGTGGACACACATTGATTGCTAAAACATTAAAACGTAAACCATTAACGCAAAACATCATCATGTTAGTCAATCTTTAAAACCGTTGATGTTTTCCTTATATTGTTGGTCCCTCTCCTAAATTATTTGCCACTATTATTACTACATGGATAATCGAATTGTCTTTTCTTAGAGAACAGTTTATTCACAATAATTTTACCTATTTTTAACAACAAAAATAGTGATATCTAGCACTTTTTATAGTTTCCAAATATGTAAATCTTAAAAAAATCAAAAAACTTGAGCAATTCATATAAAAAATCAGATCCTTTTTAGTAAGTCAAAAAAAAATTTGATTAATAAACACCAAGTTAAGGTCAAAGAATATGTACAAGATGTGTATGTTACTTTGCTCCAAGAATTAGATGATTTGACCCTTGTACTTCGAACCATGCCGTTCTTTTGGACAGAGAGTATCTCCCTAGTTGATGTGGTTAAAATCCACGGTGTGTTATTTGGTTTTACATAGTTCAGTGAAAGCAACACTTCACAGACCACAAGGTCCAACCTCTCTCCAAAAATATCTAGTTCACCAAAAACAGCACCTCTCCCTTTACCGAACTTCTCGTTTCCCAAGCTTGTGCACTTATAGGACACAGATTCAGATGTCACTTTTTTTTGGATAAGTCAGAGATGCAGATGTCACTTGCAAAGGCACCATTTATTTTCCAGAACTGATAGTACCTTCATGAACATCCTTGCATAAAGATGTACAAATACTATAGTGACAGAAGAAACATTTAATGCACAAGCAGAAAGCACATAAATGGATTCTAGATAATTGGTGATTGCCATTGGCAAATAAAGGACGGTCAACTCATTTGGCCAGTGAGTCATCCTAACTAGGGTTTCCAGACGTGATTGAATCATTAAAGAAAAAGGATGTAAGACCTCTCATTTCATGTCAATCAGATGATCGTGGTCCACATTATAAATAATGAGGAGATCATTCTGTGAATAGGTGACAGGAAGCTCACAGAAGTTATACCTCTTTTCTGAGTTTTCTCAGCTTGAAACAGGTCATACGAATTAATAGATTAAGTACTTACTTTCTGTTTATAGACAAATTTATTTTACTCCTGATAAATCCTTGCCTAATCAGACCTCTATCATAAACGATTCATTTCGTACTTAGTCTGACGGTATGTGTTTTCCTACACAAACGATTCCAGCTCAGCCACCACCTGATTCATTTTAAGACTTTCTTTCGCACAAACTAATACAAATGAAATCAAAACAACCAAAAAAGTTTTACTGTGATTAATTCAGAACAAACATGACAGCATCTTCGTCAATGCCATCAATAAATACAGCACAGGAAAATTTAGAAGCCTAGAGAAAAGAACGGCATCCACCATTTGTTGTACCAATGGCGCTTTTAAATTCACCTAACTGGACAGCGGAAGAAGACAAGTACAAGACAATCAGGGCTTTCGGCCAGCAATAATAGAAACCGTTCATCCAGTTTAATGCTTGTGGAACAGATATCAGGTTGTATGTTTCTGCTTTAGTCCTAATGCTATTCGTTGCCTCCACACAGCAAAGGTGCGCATAAAATTCCCTCTGGACTAAATATAGATTATTCTAGTTGAGCCACAAACATTCAGTGCAAATAGTTTTTACACCTGCTTGGTGTGCTATTAGTGAAATATATTTCTTAATTCCTATAAAAAAATGGTTAAGGAATTAATTGCATTTATATCAATAGAGACCAATTTAGATTCCTCTCAAGTCAGTTAATAGCATTTTAAGAATTAATCGTACATCAGGGAAAAGTGTCAGACCAAGGGAGATGCCCCAGAATATTTCTTAAATGAGATGCATATATAAGTAACATGAGATAAATCTTTATATACTAATATACAATACCATCTTTTCCTTCTTCTGACGGATAGCATTCCATTCTTTTATCGAGGATTCCCATTCTATGTCCCAACTGATATCCACATGATTTCTACGATAAGCGTAATTATTCTACACAGCTTTGATAGGGCACATCTGTTAATGAAATGACATTTAATGTTTGTTATCATGTCAAATCCGAACAATTACTATAGACCTTGGCGAAGAAGGCATAGACTGCATCTATTTTAAATTATTTTTATTTTTTTGGTGATAAGTGCAGTCAAATTGGGTGATAAGTGCAGTCAATAGATTGCCTTCTTGGAGGTAGGGGTAAGGTCTGCATACACACTACCCTCTCCAGACTCCACTTGTGGGATTACACTGGGTTTGTTGTCATTGTTGTAAGTGCAGTCAATAGACTGACTTGTTCACTGGAGACTGTAAAAGCTGTCACGCACCAGATCAATCACGAACCCAATATGGTAACCTTTTCTAATATCTCTTCTGCATGGTCCTATTAGATCATTCAATACACCCACATGATTCAATTTTAACTCGCTAAGACATCCTTCTAAATCAATGTTTGTACTTGTATTATAATCATTTACTACCACAACTTGTGATACGATCCCATATAGCATGTAGCCGATTGTGTAAGATCCCGTAACTAAAGAGTTGCATGATCTTCAATAGTTGGTTAGAAGGTGTTTTGAGAGCCATTTGACGATTCATGCCAAGAATACTATGTTTTGAGGCATGGGAATTGCTCGGAACAAATTGAGGAGAACATTACTGAAGAATACAGGTCAGTGCATTGTGCTGGATTAAGAAGTGAGATAGCACATCACACCAAAGCATGGATTTCAAAGTCATCTGGATAAATCATCTCAGCGTTGTTTCCCAAAGGATGATTCCATTTCTTAATATATCATACTTTCCATGTTATTTTCCTTGTCGAATATGGACTTTCCTATCATTGTTTTTATTATCTCCTTTCCTTGTTTAGTTATTTCCTTTCTTGATTAGAAAAGGGATTGTCTTATTCCAACCTTGTGTAATAGCTACAAATACTAGGTAGACTCGTTTCCAAAGTAGATTTTGCATATTGTGATTACATCTCAATGATTAATTATTGATGGCTGCTTAACGCACTGACAACAATGGGAGAAGCAAGTGCAATTGCTAGTCCACACCTAATCCTATAAAACGACATAGACGCAACAGTATTCTATTCAATTATTAACATTGATTTTGTACCAGAAACCCTCTATAACTCTGAGAAAAAAGTTTCCTGTCTCATCCAGAAAAGCAAATCTTTTATCGCTTTCACTAAACAACAATCACAAATCAGTAATAGCCCACTCGATTGTCAACATACAAGCAAACTTTGCTAAAAGTACAACAGACTAAAAGATTTCTACGGCTGCAACTGCAACTATTCAATGCCCATTTGCTTTCATTTGAACGCCTTTCATTTCCATACTCCGTAAATGTGAGTTTTACTAACACTAGCTGACACATAAATCTCAAAACAGAATAAAAAAGAGCTATAGTCAGTGCACAATTCAGCTCTAGGTACCTCATGAAATCTATCCAATAAAGATTTGTTGAGAAAAGGGGCTGACGTAGGCTTCATCATATACGTTCAGCAGAACCCAGTAACTTAACAAAATTAACTAAAATAAGTACAAAAATTAATTTTAGAACCCAGTTACTACTTACTAGCACTTGAGATCGTTGTACTAGAATCCAGAACCCATAAAGTTCAAATCCTAGATCCCCTCTGATTACAGATAAGAAAAATAGCTTTTGTTATACAAAATTCAGCAGTAGGTACCTCAGTGAACCGGTGAAATAGCTCATCAGCCGGTTCAGAACGGTGACTAAGCAACTGAGTAATTTTGGCAAAGTAATGCAAATAAACCACCAAAGCAGTGCCGTGTGCAGCAGCGGCAACTGATCCAACAACCATAAGCACCCAATCGAGTCGGTCGGCACAGGCGAAGAGCATCGAAAACGGAGCCGCTGTAGGCGGCGGCTCCATTTCCTCCGTCTCCGCATCCATTTCCTCCTCCAACTCAACCTGCATAGCATCGCCTCCGGTGTCTGCGTACGGAGAAGGAGATTCCGGCGGTTCCGATACTTCCGATACCGGCGTTAACGGTTGTATGTGTGGTGGGGACCACCCGAATAATCCTCTCGATACCATCATGTTCAGCTACCCTGTACAACCTGTACGGCAACAAAACCCCTAACTCTTTAAACCCTAAATCAGCATTGAATTTAGGGTTTTCAAATCAGATCTAAAAAAAATTTGAAAATTCAACTAGAAATTGGACAGTTATGGTAGAGATATTTTTGGTATATTGAATCCGGTTTGACTTAGTCAAAGAAGGCGGAGAGAGAGTTGACTGGGAACAGAAAATTCGAGTTTTTGTGTGTTTTGTTGTTGGTAGAGCTGTAACGTTTTTTTTTTTCGGTTTATGAGGGGCGATGAAAACGACGACGTTGAAAGGAGACAACGGTCGTCGGAGTTTTCAGAGTTTTAACGTGGAAGAAAAAGTGGCGTTTGTGTGCTATTTTCTAGTTGTAGATGTCGGAATTTGGGTAAACGAGTTATTAAACGTGAGCTGTAAATGTGTGATACACTTTTTCTTCATAATTTTTAATTCTTCGTAATCGAAAGGGGTATTATTACTTTTAATCAATGCCAAAAACTATTTATATTTAGTAGTTAAAAAAGTATATAAAATTTATATAATTTTTATACATTACATACGGAATATATATAGATACAAAAAATATGTATTTTTTGCTATTATTTTAAGAGTATATATACAGTATCATTTTTCCTAATTAAAAAGTGCTTATTTTAAAGATTTTAGGGGTTTGGCCAAATATAAATTTTTTTAGATAACAGAAGTTGTTTTTCAAAAGTTAAAAAAGTTGTTTTGCCCAAAAATACTTTGGAACTTTGGTCGAACACAAATTTTTTCTCCAATATTTTGCAAAAGTATTTTTTAAATTTATTAGCCACGCAAGAATAGCGTTTCTCCAAATATACTTTTTAAAAGAACTTTTATTTAAAGAATAAGTAAATTTAGAAGCTTGGTCAAATGTGTTATTAATCTGGCTCATAAAAGTATTTTTTAATTATTTAATTTTATAATATTTTATCTCATGCACGAGACTAGTTGAAACATGAAAAATGAAAAAAAAAAAATGTGAAATTCTTACCCATTCTCATTCCAAAATATAGTTGCTCTAGAAACCTTCTAAATATTTTACTCTATTTCGACTCATTTTATTTATGCCAAAATACTATAGTAATTGATTTGTTCTTTTTCTATAGCAAATTATGGTTCCTCTAAATGTTAAGGTTCTCTGAATTTCACTTATTCATATTTGAATTAGATATAAGTGCAACGACTATTAAATATTTAATCTTCAATTAGGTATATCGCCTATCTCCTATGATAGTTCATACACTTGGAGGAGATAATTATGCATAATCATTGAACATTCTTTAAGATCTTTATTTTGGGAATAACTTAGATACTTTCGATATAGTAATTCAAGCTTTTCAAGTAGGTAAAAAAGTCATCGTACAAAAGAGAGTTGTTTATTATAAAAACTTTGGTAAGTCTTTCTTAGAGGAACAATTGATGCTTAACAAATTACGCTTGAATCACAAAATCGCGATTTTGAATCTTAATCACCTATAGGAGTTCAAATCGTGAAAGCAGCTATTAATGCTTGTATTAGGTTTGACGGACTACATCATATCCCGTAGGTGCGACCCTTTCCTGAATCCTACGTAAATACAAAATATTTTGTGCACCAGACTGATCACCTCGTAGTCATTATTGTTTAATTAAATCCATTTTCACTTAGTAGCTATATGTAGAAAAGAAAGTTTGATGAGTCCCTTCTCTTTGTGGGGGTGGGGGTGGGTGGGGGGGGGGGGGGTCAAATGAACGTGCAAAGTGGAATGCATATACATGATTGCTTTTTTTTCTTTTTTTTTTGTTGGGGGGGGGGGGGGGGGGTTCTTGTGCTTTGTTGTGTCCAGCGCAAATGCAAAATTGATGCCCATGGTTCTCCCGTCAAAGTAATGAATGCCCATATGTTTATTTATTACTTATATTATAGTGGATAAAATTTTGTAACTTTATCATTACGGTGGATAAAGATTAATTAATTTAATGCGATAAAAATAGTTTTGTCGCTTGATTGTTAACGTAGATAAAGTTTAATTACTTTAACGTGACAAAAAATAATTTTATTACTTTGATGTTCAATAAAATTCAATGATCGTACATGAAATTAATTGAACGATCCAAAATTATAAGCTCTCGTCATCTAATGTTATCTAGTTAAATGTCCAAATTACCTTTCAATGGATGAAACGTATCCGAATAGAAAGGGATGTCTTTCTTTTTAATTCCGATCCAAATGGAAGGATCTAGAGTTATAATAAATAAATAAATAAAAGGGGTGGGGTGGGGTGGCTGGGAAAAACTTGAAGCCGCCTAAACAGGCAGATCACACACATTTGAAACTTTATACAGATATATATAGATGCTTTATTCCAAATGAACAAGGGCTACACGACAAAATGTTAAACGTTTCACCATTTTGTGCCAATTCGATCAATTACTCAAGCAAAAGAAGAAATCAAAACAACTTCATATCAATTTCTTCTTAAGCTCAATTTTCATCCTCTTTATCTTTAGATAGTATTGTTTTCATAAGCCAATAGCATCATAGAGTAGAGTTGATTGCATTTTCCAAACATTAGGCCAAGGCACATAATGTTGTATTTAATTTGACCAGGCAACTCATTTTAGATTGTTGCTAAAATAGCACGGGCTAGTCAGTTTTTGGACTGGTCATTGAAAAATAGTCAGCATATGCAAAGTCATTGAAAAATAGCCAATATTTTGCTGCAATAGGGACCGATCCAGCATAATATACTGGAGATCGGTGCACTTGTGTATGAACTTCCAGCATACTATGCTGGAACTCCAACACGCGGAAAGTTCCAGCATAATATACTGGAGATTGGAGCACCTGTGTATGAACTTCCAGCATATTATACTGGACCGGTATATTATACTGGAACTCCAGTATATTATGCTGGAGTTCCAGTATACTTATGCTGCATCTCCACTATAATATGCTGGAGTTCCAGTATACTTATGCTGCATCTCCATTATAATATGCTGGAGTTCCAGTATACTTATGCTGGAACTCCGTTATAATATACTGGAGTTCCAGTATACTTATGCTGGAGTATTTTCCGAATTTTAAAAAGTGTTTTCGTTCAGATTTATTTTTGCATGAAAAGTGGCTAAATTTCGATTACTTTTGAAACTGTGTCTATTTTTGAATGATCACTTGTAAATCTGGCTATTTTTGAATTTCTGCCTAGATTGTTATGCCATAAAAGGGATATCAATTCGATAGATTAAAACAGATTGAGTCAAAGTTAAAGTAATGATTTTTACTTGGGAATGGACTGCACAAGTCCACAAATGTTACTTATAGCCTGTTTGGCCAAGTTTTTTTTGGGTCAAAAGTGCTTTTTTTGGGCTAAAATTTGGCCAAAAAATGAGGGTTTTGGCCAAGCTTTTTGAAGGAAAAAAGTGCTTTTGAGGAAAAGCAGAAGCAGTTTTTGAGAAGCAGAAAAATGTAGTTTCTCTCCAAAAGCATTTTTTTGAGAAGCACTTTTGAGAAAAATACACTTAGAAGCAGTTTTCAAGAGCTTGGCCAAACACTAATTACTGCTCAAAAGTGCTTTTCAAATTAATTAGTCAAACACAAATCGATTCTCACCAAAAGTACTTTTAGAAAAAGCACGTCTCAAAATAAGCAGATTTTAGAAGCTTGGCCAAACAGGCTATTACACCAAGTGGACAACATTTAGAAGTTGGTCACTTTTCAAAATTAGACCTGTGATCTAAATATTGTAATTCTGAAACTTCAGATCACAGATCCAATTTTGAATAAGTGATCAAATTCTAGATACAAGCGGACAAAAGTGGCTATTATGTAAATCAGCCCAAGTTGCAATACACATTCTAGTTCTAATTTGAAATTTTTACCTCCTATAGCAAAGGTTAACACCTTATTTATTTTAAATAAATACCATTTAAAAAAATTATATTCTATAGTTACCTTTTAACGTTTATAGCAAATATCTAATTTTGGTTAACTACTACTCCTAAGCCACTAAATACGCTATTCAATTACAATATTTTCTTTCTCTCTCTACTTTGATACAACTTTTACCTCAGATTTCTCACAATGAGCTCTCCAATTCCTTCACCCACCATCGCCATTAACTGAAGGATCAATTTATCAATAATTATTAACCAAACTAAATAATCTAATCCAGTTATTTGCAGAGAAAGGATTAAACCCTAAACTCTTCCATTCAATTACAATTGCAGAAGAAATCCTTACGTCTCCCTTACAATTCCAAGAATTTTCTGCCGTAACTTTCGTGTGCCCATCCTTCAAATCGTTTTCCTTCGGCTCTTCCTTTAACAAAGGCACACTTTCTGTTGACGGCGGACATGGCTTCCTGTTGTTGTTAGAAGGGAAACAAGCCATGGCTTCCTGTTGTTGTTGTTGCTTCTGACGTTATTGTTGCATCTGCTGCAATAGGAGTAGCTGGAAATTAGGGTTTGTTCTTGAACAAAGACGACGGATTTTGGGGCTGAGCAACTTGATTTTTTGTTAATATATTTCAATATTTTTTCAACGTATCACGCTGTATTTTCATGTATTTCATTGTATTCGTTGTCTTTTTTCATTGTAATTCAATGTATCTCGCTGTATTCCATGTATTTCATTGTATCCACTGTTTATTTTCTCATTGTATTTCAATGTATCCCGCTGTATTCTATGTATTTCATTGTATTCACTGTCTCGCTATATGCCATGAATGTATTCATATATTTTTTTAATTAATATAATTTATGTATTCAGATGTATTATATAATTTCTCTGAAGATTGCTATATTTTTGGGGTATTTTTCGGTTGAGAATCTTTTTTATAATTGAAAATACAAAATTTGTGTGTTAGAATTGAGTTTGTTGAGTTATATTAGGAGTCTATTGTGTTAATTGATTCACTTTCCGTTTTAAAAACAGTGTAATCCCCTATTTCACGCCGTGAATACAGTCGAATACAATAATCTGTCCAGCTGTAATCCCATGTTTCACTCCATGAATACAGTCGAATACACTCGAATACAACAACTGATTAGCTGGATTTCCCTGATTCACGCCTATTTTTGCTACTGTATTCATGAATACAATAACTTAAATACATCAAATACATCTTATAACCACAAGAAAGGTATCTATAATCCGTAATATAGCACATGGTATCTATAGATGGCTAATTACTACTAAAAGATAGTATTTTATGAAAATTTCTCTTATAATTTCTTGCTGAACTTGAAAGATTAACAGGAGTTAAACTCCAAAATCTACTTAATAACACTTTTAATTTGATAAAATCTGAAAAAAGAAAAGAAAAGAAAACAGAAACCAAAAAAAATTGTTCAATATGATCAAATTGCACCACCACAGCAACCCCCCCCCCCCCCCCCCGGACCCCAGCAAACACAGTGGGGAGTATCCAAAAGTGGAAAAACTACAACTCTCACCATTCTTCTAATACTTATTACCAGGAATTATTCAACATTATCTTCATAATCATCAGCAATCAAACTTATATTTTTCGAGCAAATAGCTTATGCAGATCTAATAGGATTCCAAGACAATCTATAGTTCCCTTTGGTGGAACTAAGGAGAATATTGAAGGCAAGAGATGGTTGCTCAAGTGATAGCACCTCTCACCTCCAACGGTTCGAGTCCCCAAGGGAGCATATATAAGTCAACATTTTTAAGTGGATTAAACTACCAACCATATTCATCTAAACATGTTGACATGCACAAAAAGCACCTTATAACTTCTTATACTACAATTATGTAGCCTTTGGGAGCATATCTACAACAACAATAACGAACCCAATGTAATACCTGTAGAAGTGGATTGTATGTGTTCAAATTTTGTTACTAGCATTATTTTCCCTTTAAGACAACAAGAAACACGCATTAATAACATCAGCTGATGTCTTAGGGCATCTCCAATCGTGCACTATTTTTTGCATCAAATCTAAATTTGGTGTAAAATTTGGTGTTTTTTTGCTCCAATGAAACACCAAATTTTGCACCATTTAGTGTGTGAATAGTGTCACATCAAATGTGGTGTGACACTGTTCATCAACACCAAATTTTTATTTTGCTCATCTTTTTATTTTTTTGGACTTTTAGTTTATCATATATTGTGTATATAATTAATTTTTATATTAAGATCTTTATAATTTTAATTTTATATCCTATTTTTTTGATATATTAATTTTTGGATATATTATATTTATATAAAATTATAAGTTAATTTTATTATTATTATTATTATTGTATAAAAAGAAATATAACCATTATTTAAAAATAAAAAATACAAATGTAAGATATCTAATGTTGCTAAACTTGAAAAGTGAAAACTAAAATTTAAAAAAAAAATTAACAATACATTAAAATTAAAAGTACATCAAAGGAGGATATATTAAAATTGAAATTACATTAAAAAAACATAAAACATAAGTTTAGTAATCCGGTATGTCATTTCCAGGTGCGCCAACAATGACATTAATGTTTTAGAATCATCACATTTATTCTCCAATCTCGCTAATGGTATTGCTCCTCCAGCCCGTTATGTTATTCAAGGAAAGAATATGACATCGGTTATTATTTAGCTGGCGGTATATATCCAAAATGGTCTACTATTGTGCAAACTATTCGGGAGCCGCGTTCAGCAAAGAAGAAATTTTTTGCAATGAAACAAGAATCATGTCGAAAAGATGTTGAACGTGCATTCGGAGTTTTGCAAATCTCGTTTTCCAATTGTTGCAGGTCCGTCACGTTTTTGGAGAAAAGAGGTGCTACGTGATATAATGACCACATGTATTATACTGCACAACACGATAATTGAGGACGAGCGTGATCTTAATGCACCAATTCAAGATGCACTTGAATGTCCAGCTCCTACGGTAGAAATGGCAGTAGATGAAGATCATCGATTTGAACAATTTTTAGCTCGACACAAAAAAATTAAGGATAAAGATGCGCATTTCGCACTTCATAATGCATTAATCGAGCATTTATGGGAGAATAGAGGCGAAAGTTGAATATTTATGTGGTACTTAAATTAAATTTGACTATGATGTAATGTTTATTTAATTATCTTTTATGAATGATTTCACTTTTAGTTGATTTATCCTTTAAAATAATTTTGTAATAAATGATTATATAAGTGGTGAATGTGAATTATATGTGATGAATATGGAAAAAAGAAAAAAGATAGAATTTGTTTGAAGGAAATAAAAAATAATATTTAAATAGAAGATAATAATATAATATAGAAGAGTGAGAAGAATATAAAAAGAAATATTCTTTTTTAGTGTAAAAAATGATGTAATGGTTGGAGTAAATTTG
The DNA here is from genome assembly GCF_001879085.1 of Nicotiana attenuata. Lineage (NCBI taxonomy): Eukaryota > Viridiplantae > Streptophyta > Magnoliopsida > Solanales > Solanaceae > Nicotiana > Nicotiana attenuata. Next base: position 282,430 of record NW_017670610.1, read on the forward strand.
GTGTTACACCATTTTGGTGTGAAATTTGGTGTTAGGGTTGGAGATGGTCTAACCAAAGTAAAAACACAAATAATGTTTATAAGATTGATGTAAATTTGGTTTATTTTGGTCATTCTTGCAATACTTGTAAATTTAGGGCAAGGGCAACGGTGAACAAAGCATCCTGCGATCACGCAGAGTCCGGGAAGGGCCGCACCTCAAGGGGGTATAATATAGGCACCCTATCCTGACGCAAGTATCAGTGGCTAATTCAACAGCTCGAAATAATTAATGCAAAAGGACAGAGAAATAGAAATTCAAAAGCAAATTGTTTCTTCTAAGAAAGCTGATTTTAGAACTTTGATATAAGGATCGTTCAATTTGTGGCACTCTACACAGTTTCGGGTGAAAACCCCCATCACTTGGACCACAGTAGTATACACTTCTTTTAAAATAACGGGCTTGTGTGCGCCTGGACTATTCCACCGAGTATAACTATAGTACATATACATGATAATACTGCCGACCAAAATTTAAGTAGATTGGACTATAGTTCATTGGATCGTTTCTGATCGGCCAACAAAATTTTAGGCGATTCGAAGTCAATCGTCCCAATTCATGAAGATGGCGTGGACATTACATTAGCACACGAAAAATCGCCTAGTTTTTGAATCATACCAACATACAAGCACTGATTTGTGATTTCCAACATTGCCATTCTCTGGCAATGTTCTATATGTTACAACTAGACAAAATTACAGAATCCTCTAATACAGGTAGAGGAAAAGAAAAAGAAGAGCGAGTTAAGCAGGAGCAACAAGTGTCATTGATGATGACATCTGCTCGACCCGATCGACATGTCTTTGATCGATTTCAGGATGAGCTTTTCAAGTCCTTTCGCAGCTGGTCCTGGTCTTAGAACACTAGGATCACCCCATTCACCGCAAGGATCACTGAACCAATTTGAGCTACCTAAACACCAACCTCCAGGTGAGACCATACCCCGACCACGATTAAGAATGTGTGCATCAATCATGTCCAATAAGGGAGAATCTGCTGATATGTTTCCAACGAATGCAACGTCCCTTCTTAGTATTCTATCGGAATTTGAAGCTCTGAAGTTTGAAGGATTAGTGTTGTCCGAGTTAATGAATCGCAAGTTGGAGTTGATGACAGTGTCTGAAAACTCCTTAGTATTGCAAGCAAGAGTCTGAAAATATCCTTTATGAGAAGATCTAGTGTTCGAGAAGTATAGCAGGAGCAATCTTGGCAAATTTTCCCATCCTTGGATCGTGTACTCAACAAACTTCCTGTTCAGGATTACATGTTGAGAACCTGATGAATCAAGCAAGGTTTGGTCAAGAAAATGGAATTAGATTAACGTGTTATTAGAAAACACAACATGAAGGGAACCTATCTGAGAATCCAGAAACAACTTCTGGAGCACTCAAACAAATTATCAGAGAAGATTTTAGCCTTACTGAAGATATGACAAATGAATGATGCAACTTAGGACGAGAAAGACTGCATGGAGGCACCAACATTTTTTATTTTTTGAAGACCGAGAAATTCGTCCGGAGCCGACCCTTTGGGCCAACTACGGCCTCTGAAATGTGGGGATGATGGGCCCACCCCTCTACCCTTCTCCACTTAAATACCAGAGTTAGTTCGCATGGCGCATGGCTCGAGCCTGTGACCTAAGACACAAGCCCCTCAACTTTTGCCAATTGAGCTAACCCCTGGGAGCGGAGGCACCAACAACTATTTATGGAGTACATTTGGCAACAAAAGCCTAGCTTTGAATTCTTTCAGTTGTTTAGCAAACCAGAAAGTTCTAGAACTGCTTTCCCCATTAGCCAAATTATAAAGTAAGTCTTTTTTGAATAAACATCATACTGCCTGAATGTAACTTGAGAAACATGGTCAATGAGGATTAATACAGCTGATCCCAACTTGTTTGGCACCGAGGCATAATAGTTGTTGTTTGCATCTTTTTTTTTTTGATTTGCACCGGGTGTCCGAGTCTCTAAGAGCCCCGACTAATCCCGGGGGTGCACAGGCCCTCAGCAAGGAGTTTCCCGCAAGTGCACCACGGTTAATTCAGGTTTTACCCAGTCCGATGGTCCTCAGAAATTGTTTGCACCCAGTGGGTTTCGAACTTGAGACCTTGAAAGGGAGCAAACCCCAAGGCTCAAGTCTATTGCCACTAGGCCAACCCGGAGGGTTGTTGTTGTTTGCATCTATTCTATCAGAAATTTAAGCATCATGAGTCTTCTGCAAGTAACAGTCAAATTCAGTACCTAGATAAACACTTCAAAAAAGTTAATACTTAATACAGATATATCTCACATATAAACATGAATTTGTTTTTATCTTGATGAGGCATCTCAACTCAAGCGCAGATTGACTAACCATGTCAAGATAACTACTTAAAAACAAATGAATTTCCCATATTGAGAAAAACATTAATGCATATTGCATAGCATTCGCAGATTGGCAATCTCAGCTTCACCATCACTAGAGGAGGACAAACAACTAATTCAGACACAGAGAAACAGAAATCAATCTGGCGAAAGACTTACCCATAAAATATCTAAAAGCGCTAGGAAGTTCCCGTTTTTTGTCACCCACAAACATCTTTCCTTTTAATAGAATGTAGAGGCGAGAGTCAACGATAACTTCCACAGCCCTTTGATGTCTGAAAACAAAAACCAAACATTAGCATCTCTATATAATTGCAAAACAGCAAATAAGTTTGAAGGACTCCGAAGGTATAATATTACTTACTCCTCCGGGCTGGTATTCTTACTATATTCTATGAAATTCAAATTCCTCGGAACAAAAGACAGGATGTGGAGAAAATCTGCAAGAAATGTAACATTTAATGCATCAGCTCTAATATAGATGAAAAAACCTACAATTATTTTCAGGATGTGTAGACATCATTTCGGTATTATTGATGAACGCAAGACAGTTTTTATGTAAATAATGAAGTTAAAAACGCTATGAGACACCTCACTTTAAGTTTAATACAAATTTTGGGGAAGGCAAACAAAAGAACGAGAGCGCAGGCATGAGATAATGGCAGCCTTCTGAGAGATAGCATCAAGGGCACGAGTTCCATTCCACATCCCACGAGAAGGGACGAAACCAGAATAACATGCAGTATATACGAATAGTATCAGGAGTTGAAACAAGCTTGAGGAACTAGACTTTGATTAATCTGTTATGAAATGATAAGGAAGTGGCAATGACCCTAAAAGCTACTTACTGATGCCCGCAACATAACCAATAAAACTCATACGGAGTAATGACTCCACAAAGAAGAGAGTTGTGACATTTTGACACTTGAGACATCTTGTCTTAGTGATGAGACAATTAGAGGACTCTTCAATTCTTAACGATCAGTACCCGACTCTTTCTTATTTTTTGCAAGTATACATAACTGTCATTTGTCAGTACCTTTAGTAAACATGTCTGAATTGGGCCCAAGCTTGTGTCTTAGTGGGCAACTTACAGCATGCTTAGTTGTGGCTAGTGCTAGAAAATTAACTTAACTCTTCCATGTTCAAATATGGAAAGTGCATACAGTATATGGCAGCAAATTATTAGCCTTTAGAGGAATCAGTGCAAGATAGAAATGGATTATACCGTAAAAGGGATATACTTTTCGCTTTTAGAATGAGTAAAGAGGATTTACATAGCCGAATCGAACTCAACTAATTTGGAATTAAGGCTTAGTTGATCGAATGATTTATTCCTTTGTAATGTGATAAATGCAGCTTAACCATCAAATTGTTGGAGACTAAAAAATGCTCATGAGATTTGCTAACCCATGCTCGGCCTAATCAAACCTACAATACGTAACTGAATTAAACTTTAACAAGTTCTAATCAGCTTAATATTTTTCTGGTGATAGTGGTGTCTTGGCCAACTTGGGGCACCTCGAGTATTCCACATGGTACTTGCTATCTCCCACCAGCACATGTACCGGATAACTCTACCCTCCAAGTTTAGGCAGATGGAAAGAAATCATCTAGTATTTTTTTGCCTCTACCCAGGCTTAGGCAGATGGAAAGAAATCATCTAGTGTTTTTTGCCTCCACCGGGATTTGAACCTGAGCTCCTCCCACTCAATAGCCACTAGGCCACACCTTGGTGCTTCTAATCAGCTAAGTTATCTCAAAATCTAATACCTGTATGCTAAAATCTTCTAATCAGCCCTACCTTTCTGCAGTTTTGAGCAAATGCTAAAATCTCACCAAATTCTCTCCTCTTTTTTATTTCTTTTTTCTACGTTTTGCCAACTATCACTGTAAAAAATTTATAATATCAATGTATTTATATAAGTCGTACCAGATTATGAACCTTAATTTTCAAGTTACTGATATTTCTTGTTATGGACAGTTATCTATAATTTTTATTTAGGTGACATGATAGTATAAAAATTCTTTTACATTGTCAATATATAGAAGTTAAAATCATTGTTACAAGGGTTAGAATTAGATTGACACCTATGAAAGTTGAACTCTTGCCTACAGGCTTGAGCTTAAAAGCAGTTAGAGGAAAGCTCCAGTTGGGGTAATCATAGCTCTCAAGACTGTAGGCCTTTTTTTCATTAAATACTTTCTTACTACTCATATTCTATTTAAATTTAAAAGCATAAAATATAATAGAAGAATAGAATAAACATCGGATCGACATCTAGAATATTCACAGTTTTCTAGCTTAAAGTAGCAAACTAAAGCTATGGGATTCAGCAAAATCCACTAGTCTCAGCTCGAAATGGAAGTTTTTAAATTTACACTCCCTTGGATCCACTTTGTTTGGCACTAATTCTTAATTAGTCCTTTCCAAAAAGCAGAGGTGAATCCAAGATTTAAGCTTTATGGATTCAATAATATTTTTAAAGTTATAGGTACATATCAGCTATTTATTGCAATTGTGGTGAATTTTTACACATAAATTTATACTCCGCGTCGAAAATACAAGGTTCAGATGAATTCTGAACCTGGTATCCCTGAGCTACATCCGCCCCAAGCCAAAAAGAATGACAAATTCTTATATTTTTTGCTTCATTTTGTAGTCACACAAATGTTACCACGTATTTAAGACCACAAGTTTTCAAATGTCTTGTTCTTTTTTAGTATTAAATAAAATTTTGTGTCAAGTCAAACTAGGACGAACAAAAATAATAGACAATCAAATAAAAGCAAAAAGGTTACTCACCATCTTGAGGAATAAGGGGATAATCAGAAGCATCAAGATTAACAAACCAATCCCAATCATTCTTCCACCTCAACAAAGCAGCAGCACCATGAAGCACTAAACCCAAAGGACTCGACCCCTCTTGATTCACAGCATCAGCTTTTTCAATAACATTCACATTCTCAGCTGCAACAAACACATCAACAGAACCCACTTTCAGAGCAAGTTCTAATCTTTGTTTGTTAGAAGCAAATTGGTCAAGATGAAGTAAATAGTAGTTTCTTGGATGGTATACTGCTTGAAGTAATCTAAAGATTCTTGGGCCATCATTTTTAGTTCCAGTAATGAAGTAAGCTATTTTTGGTGGTGGTGAAAAGGGGTTTGAGAAAGTAGGAAACGGGGTTTGGGTGTGGTGGTGAAAGTGGTGAAGTGGAAGGAAGAGACAAATGAGGGAAATTGGGACAAGAGAGAAAAGGAGGATTTGTTTTAGAAAGAGAGACATAATAGAAATGAGGATTTTTGTGGGATTTGGACTATGGATTCAAAGGTTGTTTCTTGGTTTTTAGGAAGTCATTTTCATATGATAGTTTTGGATTTGGGTTGGGGGTTGGGGGGGGGGGGGGGGCACATAGTGGAAAGGTCCACGGAGTTTGATATTAATTTCATTGGTTCAATTGGTTCAAAGTTAGGTGTGACATTTTTCATTTGAGCTTTGTTTTTGTTGAACAAAGATCTTACTCAGACACTATCTTTGCATTGTTCTGTATAGAAACAGTATTGTAGATATATTGTTCATAAAATTGTGCATGATATTAATGATGGTTATTGATGTCTCAACTTGTGAGTAGTACCTTATATTCCAGTGATTTCATTCCGCCATTCAACACTAAGTGCAAGTATATTTTATTGTTTTTTTGCCTTCGAAACATAGATAAGTTGAGTGACTCGGCTGCTTGTCGAACAAATTAAGGTGATGTTTATTTGAATTTTTTTTTTAAAAAAAATGCAAATTTGTTTTTGAGTTTCTTCAAGGTGCTTGTTTGAGCTGATTTTGCTAAAAAAGTTCAATTCTTTTAAAGACTTCCAAACAAGTAGGACTTTTTGAATCCGTTGAACAACACTTGCTTCGGGATAGATGGGTGGAACAGAGGGCTCGTGGTACCTACCGTCCAACCTTCCACCACTGTTTTGAGAACCATGTAGATGGAGAGTGGGCAGAAGAGGAGGTCCTCATACGGAGACGCACACTTGAGCAGTGCGGGACACTGAGGAATGGATCGAATAAACTCCCCTAGGGCCGGAAAAGGGGAAAAAGAACATACGAAGCTTTACTTAGATAGGGCTCAATTTTGAACCAGAAATGAATTGATTTTTCTGGTTGCATAATATGAAAGATGAACCAAGGCACTACAGTGGAGCTAAGATGCTTCAGCAGAGAGATTCCACATCTTTACTCCTTCAGAAGCTTCAAGCTTACAGTGGAGCTGCCATTGACATTGGAATCTATAGTTCGAATTTCCTAGCAATTCTACATCAGGTTTCGTCGTCTGGACATGTCTCTGAGTCTACTTTAACTTGCTATATATCATATGCAGAAATGCCTTCAAGGCAATATGAACAGAGTTGAACAATAGTCAAACAATTCTTCTCAGATACATTTAGAAAAATAACACCACCAATGAAAAAAAAAGAGAGAAATTAACACTGGATGACCCCATTTCCTCTCTGTGCGGACTACTGTAATGTTGTTCATATATGTTCCCATAGTTTAGCACATCGTTAATAAGATCTATATTACATAGGAGACTTCAAAGTTCTCCCTTTAAATCATATCATGAATCTCCCTTTACGACATTAGAACTGGAGTAAGCCCCTCTCCTTTTTAGAAAACATAATTAAGAACCTTTGTGGACTGTAATGAGGCCTTCAACAACTGTATTCCTGCAAGGACATGTTGAAAAACTAGTTATTATCGTTGAATAAGAATGAAGAGAAAGCAAAAGCTGCACCAGATCAGGGTAACATTTCAATGCTAGTTAGGAACTACAACAGAAATGCCAGCAAATCAAGGAAGGTTTGTTATTTGACACAGGATAGGAAAGTGATGAGACAAATAAAAGTAAAGAAGATAATGACAAGTTTAAGGTAGCCTAGTGCTTTTAGAGGTGCTGTAGGCATTGCCTTTTTGAAAGAAGAGCAGATGTAACATTTTAATGTATGAAAAAATAGGGCCAAACAGGAGAAAACGTATAAGCCCACAAAAAAAGTCAGAGAGTCCGAAATAGGAACTGAAATATTGAACTAAACCAAAACATATCCCAAATCAGTGATCAGCTAGCCTATTCAAAACAAATACTGAACCAAAATAGTTCAAATGGACCAAACCGACCTAACTGAATACACTCTCCTACTCGTTATGCAGTCAATGTAGGAAAAATAATCGGACCAGGGGAATACAAATATGAGCACAAAATCTCTAATATGAAACATGGGTGAGATGCAGACCTGTGGCTTTTACAGAAACAAAAGAACATCGACACACTGTAGGCACCTCATATAAAGGAAAGGAAGAAGGTAGATCAAGGTTGGCAAAGGACACAATGGAACTGAGTTCAATAATCCTCTGCTCAACTATCGCAGTAACTGAGATTGGATAGAGAAGTTGAAAGAATAAAACCCGAAGAGAGGAAACCATTTTAAAGAGTAACAAAAAGGAAGAAAGGGCTTTCAGTAAATCAGGAAAAAACAAATGATATTATTATCACTGTCAAGAAGGTTGTAATTGTGCAAGAGAGCTAATAGGCGATAAAGATTGGGTAAAAAGGGAATGAAGGATAGTTTTGCAGGCATAACAAATAAAAAAAGTGGAACCTAATTACCTAAGACTGTAAATTAACTATACCGAACCAAACTCTCTGGTTATAGATGTGGGACATAGGTATCATTTCTGCCAAAGGTGGAAGACTAAATTTCTATTTTGGCGGAATACATAGACAACCCCTTAAACTTGACAGCATATTTCATTTAGACACTCGAACTAAGGCTTGTTCCAATTGAGCACCTGAACACATGATAAAGTATTCCTATTAAACACTTTAGGGGCTCAATCCTTTGAAAAGCTTCTGCACGTGTTCTAAAGCGCCCATTACGGGGATAAGTTAACCACTTAATATATGCCACCTCCTTTAATTATACATATCATATAAAAACCTTTGTTATAACAAACAAAACAAAACTCTAAAAAAGAACCCAACAACAACAACAACCCAGTAGAATCCCACAAGTGGGGTCTGGGGAGGGTAGTGTGTACGCAGACCTTACCCCTGCCTATGAAGGTAGAGAGGTTGTTTCCGAAAGACACTCGGCTCAAGAACGTAAAAAAAATGGAACAATAGAGAAACAATAGCAACCACAAGGTAAACAGACAATAGAAGCAAATAACACAACGAGTAATGACAGAGATCCAGGGATACGAAACTACAAGAATAGTACCAATCCTACTGCTAATACTGATATACCATATAGAAACAAGGGACTAGGAATAGGAAAGTACGCGACTAGTACTACTACTACTGGTAAGACAAGGCAAAACTCTAGACCGTCTATCAACCCACCGCTCTAATTTTCGACTTCCACACCTTTCTATCGAGAGTCATGTCCTCAAATCTCTAAAAAAGAGCCCAATTAATTAAAAATAATACCCGCCCGTTAAACAAAAGAGATGCTCCGCTAAAAAAGAAAATCAAGATCCATTTTCTCAAATCACCCCAAAAAAGAAAACCAAGTGTCTAATAGGAACACTTTATCGTGTGTTTAGGCTCAATTGGAACAGGCCTTAGTTCGAGTGTCTAAATGAAATATGCTGATAAGTTTTAGGGGTTGTCGATGTATTCTGCCTTCTACTTTTACACTATAGAATCTCACATGATGTTAAAGCCAGATGAACCTATTTAGACATACCTCATAAAGGTTAATTCATTTGTACTGAGGCAAATTCAATCAGGTCGTAGAGGATGAAGTATTGACAATACCATTTGTCCTAGGATTTCCGACTATTCTTTTCTTCAATGCCCGACTTTGAAAACCTTTGTCTAAGGACCTGCAGAACTTCCTCGATTTTTACTCCTCTAAGAGAAAGCAAAACCATGGCATGATACAAGACATCTGCCATCTCTGAGGCAGTCCGTCCTTTATCCTCATTTTCTTCCAGAGTTCGGCATAACTCGTCAGCCTCCTCCCTGCAAGAAATGAAGAAAATGTAATAACCATTGCCGAATTTAATACCAGAAATATACATGCTATAAGGGAGTAGGGAAAGCTATTTTTCTGAAGATCAGTCAATGATAAATCAAGAATGTCAAGCAAGATACCGAATTTTGGAGCAAAGCAACTTGTCATCAAGCAACAATCGCTTTGTCCACGAGGGTTTTCCACTTGAAGAACTAGATGTTTCTGCTTTCCTTTTGTTGATTGTAGATTCTAATGCGTATAAAGTCGTCATAGCCAGCTCATTTTTCTCAACCTAGCACAACTAATACATCTTAGGCAGGTTGAAATAGACCATTTTTCGGTAGAAGAAGCTGAACTATTTTCATTTTATTCATGAGATGATGAAAATATTTAAAACACAGAAGTCACAGAATGCGATGAACCTCGGGATTTTTCAGGATTTCATCAACTGAGGTGTAATAACATGTCTCTGACCCCGTGTGGCATGTTGGGCCATCAGGCTTCCCAAGATATATTATCTGGTAGGAAGTTTTGATTATCCTTTCAGTAAAAAGGCACATGCAATCAAAAGCATTCTAATTAAATTATCAAAAGGGATTCTAGAAATTTACAGAATCACGATCACAATCCAGAAAGACATCAAAAACATTGATAAAATTATTGGAGGTCTCTCCTTTTGTCCATAAAGATGACCGCGACCGGCTATAAAATGTTGCTTTACGTGATGAGATGGTTGTTGACAGAGCTTCTCTGTTGGCAAACCCTTGCATTAAGACTGCTCCTGTATCAACATTTTGGGCTATTGCAACTGCCAGGCCTTTGTCATCCCATTTGACATTATCTAGTAAGAAATCAACCTGAAGTACTGTTATCAGACAAGAGACAACAAGAGGCAAGGGAAAGGCGATATGACATGTTCATCCTTCCAGGACAATAAATAGAAGACATTTCAACTAGCCTTTGCAGGGAAGGTGTTGCATAATTCAAAGAGCAAGACACTGTACGTCACCAGAAGTACAGCATAAACCATCAGTGGCTAAGTGCAACAGAGAAAAACAAACACTTCAAGAGAGATCAAAGTGACAGATGAGAAGCTCATCGATTTATTTCTACTTTGCTAGTTTTTCTTTTCCAGGCATGTAAAATACTGGCACAGTGCACATTGTAGACACCTAGCTATGTCGATATCTAATAACTTATCATGTGTTCTGATGAACAATATGGTTGTCTAATGTTTCTAGCTAAACTATGATGTGCAACTAGCGTCCGAATGTAGCTCAATAATGAATGAACTATTGGGCCTAGATAAACACTTAAGAGAGATCAAAATGATAGACGAGGAACTAAACTATTATTTTTACTATCCTGGCCATTGTCTCCCAGACATGTAACAAATATCCACCACAATACGCACCTTATTATGTCTTACCTACAAATTAACTACAAAATCATTCATAGACAAGCTATACATAGATAATGGTAAACCAAGAAAACAAAGCTTGTGGCTTCTGTATCTACTGAATATCAAAATAGAACTAGTGCAAATATTGCTTCCTGAAAAAACTCCAAAAAAGAAACTTTGATAAACAATATTAGCACGTTGTTGCAGGCATACCTTTGCTCCAAGACTGATATCTTCATTTGATTTTTTCGTACATGCCACTACATTGTATCGTTTGAAGGTCTGAGTGCCGCTTGAACGAATAAGATTGCTTCTAGGGAAAACTTTCAGGGGTCGAAAGCAAGGAGAGTAAGAAATTGTCATCTTAAGATCTGATTACACTCGGAAATTGCTCGCCTCTTTACCAAGGGCGGCTCTAGGGTAAGGCAGGCGAAACCCTTCCCTAGGCCACCAATAATATTTAATTTATAATTCTATATTAGTTAATAAGAAGTTTCAAAATTTTATATTTTTTAAAAACGGAAAATATATTTGGCCAAACTAAGAATGGCCAAATGTCCAGAATGGGGGTATTATTATAACTTCGCACGGCTTTTGAGGGCATAATGGATATTTAAGCATTTTTGTTTTCCAGATATACCCTTTAGCAGATTTATTTTTTAATTTAATTTTTTCCCTCCAATTCTCTCTCATTAGTTTAATTGTCTTACCTTCCCTATGCTTCTTTCACATTTACACATGGATGTTACACTACTTTTCATAAAGCAATTTATACTCATATACATATATTATACCAATTAAACGAAATAAACTAAAATATACGCATAGTATACTAAAAAAATACGATTAAACAATTGTATTATAGTTTCTATATTACTGTATCACTAAAATAATATTTTATTACTTTCTAACCCTAACACTTAAATATATAGTGCTTCAACTAAGAAGCCACTACAACAAGTGTGATTTTCAACCACGAAAATATTAGCTACAATAGAAAATTTGTCACTAGTTATCCATTTTTTGTGACTAAAATTATATTTCGTATTTAAATACATGAGGCATATACTTTTAGTGACAAAACATAAATTTTATAGCAAAATTTGTCTACTAAAGTTTCCCACAAAAAAATGAATTGGCGCCAAATATTAATTAATATTAGCCACAAAATTAATATTATTGGTGATAAATTAGTTTCGTCACTAATGTTGTAGACAATTGGTGACAAATAATTGTTCGTCTTAAAATTAGTTATATTTTCGCTACAAAATAGTTTCCTCACTAAAAGTTTTATATTTTTTGCAACCTTAGTTTTTGTCACTAATAGCATAAACAAATTAGTGACGATCAGTGTATCATCTCTATTTTACCTATGAAATTATTAGGTAGCATATAAAGTTCTTCACTGTTATTATCTTTTTGGAACAAAAATTAGAGTCGTACTTAAATGCACATGCACATACATTTAGTGAAGAAACAAAAATTTCGTAGCGATAGTTTTATCTACTCAAGTTTTCCACCAAAAAAATGGATTGTCGCTAGTTATTTAGTAACATTAGTCACAATATCTAAAGTTACTGGTGACAAACTAGTTTCATCTGTAATATTGTAGGCAACTAGTCAAAATTATTATTTGTCTAAAATTAGTTATATTTTAGCGGTGAAAAAGCTTGGTGACTAAGAGGGTGTTTGGCTAAGCTTATAAGCTGGTCCACTTCCCACTAGGACTTAAAGTCTCTTTGTAGAGTCCCTATGCAACCGTTACACTTCCCAGTAGCCATATCCGCTCCTCCATGCGGACATTACACATCCTAGCAGCCCCTTTCACTCCTCCATGCATCTATTACACTTCCCAGTAGTCCCTTCCACTCCTTCATGCAACCATTACACTTCCCAGTAGTCAATTTCACTCCTCTATGCACCATTACACTCCTCCATGCAACCATTACTCTCCTCCATGACTACAATTAATTGTAGAAGCTTGTCTTTATCCATCCGCCTATACAGATTTTGAAGTTTTTTTTTTAACTTCTGCCATATAGTGGCAGTGCACTTCACATATTTTGGATTTTTTAAAATTTTTTTTTTACACTTCTACCATATAGTGAGAGTGCACTTCATAGGTTTTATCTCATAGTCTTAACCTTCATCTTGGTGGTTGAATTCTAATTAATAACGGATCGGTCTCCAAAATTTTGTAGTGGTAAATACAATTTTTGATTTTTCGTGTTGATTTTTCCACTTCTCTATGAGCAAAGTAATGTCGATTTTTAAACTTTAAAAAAAATAATCTTCCTAGTTTTGTTCTTGGTTGTAAAATGATAGAAAAGAATAGGGGGACTTCTGCACAAAATATATTGTTAAATGATTTCTCAATTTTAATTGGCTATTTTTAAACCAATAGTCTTCTTAAAATAAATAAATATAACAATAATAAATGGAAAAAATACAAACAATATTATAAAGAACAATCATATTAATCCATTACTTTGATCCACTTGAAGTTAGTAAATATAACTAAAGAGAAGAAATTATCAAGCTAAACATTAGTTTATCCTAGCACTTCAACAGAGAAGATCACAGCCCCTGATGTAGCCTGAGCTAGTTCCAAGAGAAGAACACCCCCTTTCTTCAGATTATTGTCGACAACAAATTATTTCCACCATTAACGAGTCTTCTCCGAACACCACTTGTGGAAGTCACAGCCCATTCCTTCCCATTATATCGAAGCATTGTTTTAACCGAAATAGGAGGAAGATAGCCAAAGATACTCTTTGGAAGAAACTGCAAGAACATAATGTAAAGATAAGGTTCATGCTTCATTGCTAGTTGGGATAATCAACAGTTATCAAATCATGAAAATATTATAAAAAAATTACCACATAATCACGCTTGATGTACGAAATGGGCACGTCCAACCGAAACCATGGATAGAATTCATCTTCAATCCATCCTCTAGCATTCATGTTTAGAGTATCTATTTTGTTTAAAGAGTTGGAAATGTCGTTCTTGTGTTTAAGAGATATATATAAAGACTCAAAACTTTCTATTCCCTCCAATCATATTTTACTTTTCCCCTTGTTTCCTCCGTAAAATTGTATTTGACTATTTAGTCCAAAAATGTCATCTTGTTTCCCTCCTAATAAAGTTCTAAAATTTAACATTATCT
>NW_017670610.1:297590-307576 GCF_001879085.1 Nicotiana attenuata
TTTTGTAATTTTTTAGAAGCGGCCCGGGGCTCGGGTTTTGCTAGTTTCGAGATTCTTTCAAATTTTCGATTGTTTTCGATTGGGTATTGTTCCCTTAGCATATTGTGATGTATTCGCTCTGGTTTTGGTTAGATTCGACGCACGTGGAGGCCGATTGAGGGGCAAAGGCATCGCGAGCTAGGGATTTCACCGGTCCGAGGTGAGTAATACTTGTAAATGATATCCTGAGGGTTTGAAACCCCGGATTTGCACATCATAGTGTTGTATTGTGGTGACTTGCACGCCATGTATGAGCGTGGGGTAGAGCACCGTTGGGGATGGTGATTTGGTCCGTCCCGATTGTTGATTTTACTGCGTAATTGACTAAACCTGCTTGATGCTATCGTGATTTGGGCTGATTGCCATGTTTTGGGCTTCGTGCCGATTATTTGAATCCTTTAAGGATTATTGTCACTGTTTTCATGACACTTAGCATATTAAATGATTTCAGTCCCGAGTTAAACCCTATTTTGAAATGTGCAGTCATATTGTTAAAGTTTAAAGACTTAAATTGCATTTTTCTGATGTTTTGAGTTAAAAGCTATTACTTGACATTGCCCGAGTGGCTCATTTGCATGTTCTGGACTGAGGATGGATCGGGTTGCACGCCGCAGCGATACTATGATAATATTGCGCTTGGGCTGTAGGAGCCCCTCCGGAGTCTGAACCCCCACAGTGAGCGCGGGTACCCAAATGGATCGGGCTGCGCGCCGCAGCGGTCATGTGCATTGCATTGCATTCATGCATTGGTTCCTGTTTGTACTACGTGACATGACATTCAACACTCTCATTTCATTGGCATTCATGCTACATCTTGCACTGTTTACCAGACGCCCTGGTGTTAACTGTTTGTGGAGTGCTGTGCCCGAGGGGCTGACTTATGTGCGGACTTGCACTATCTGACTACGCGTTCATTTGCTTGACTGTTGGAAAAGGATGTTTTCAAAAGAGGTTTTAAACTGAGCCAGATATTTTCTAAAGGATTTTCACGGTTTTACTGTTTTCTCAAAGAGTGGTACTGTCCCATATAGCATGATGGAGTGCTCTTACGTGATTTCTTGCCTCTCAATTATTATTTACTCTTATTACTCACTGAGTTGGAAGTACTCACTTTACTCCCTGCACCCCGCGTGCAGTTGTAGGTATTGTTCACCCGGTAGCGGGTTATTAGCTGATTGAAGGTATGGCTATTGTAGCTGAGTAAGGTGACCGCCAGCGTTCGCGGCACCGGATGTTGTCTGTTGATTTCCAGGATTTTTCCTTATATATTATTATTGGCCCTGTAGTTGTGTTCAGGTTTCTTTAGATGCTCGCGACTTGTGACACCCCGGTCGGGTTGTGTTGGGTTGTACATACTGGTTATTATTGTCGTTAAGCTATATTTATCTATACATTTATGTTTACTAATTGTTAAAGAAACGGATTGGGTTAGTTGGCTGGCCTTGTCTTCACGAGAGGCGTCATCACGACCGGGTATGGAAATTGGGTCGTGACACTCTAGCATTCATGTTTAGAGTATCTATTTTGTTTAAAGAGTTGAAAATGTCGTTCTTGTGTTTAAGAGATATATAAAGACTCAAAACTTTCTATTTCCCTCCAATCATATTTTTACTTTTCCCTTTGTTTTCCTCCGAAAATTGTATTTGACATTTTATTCCAAAAATGTCATCTTGTTTTCCCTTCTAATAAAGTTCTAAAATTTAATCATGATTTTCCTTTTATTATAATTAAGATATTTGGTGAAGATTATTCCAATTAAGATTAACCAATAAAAATATGTCGAATTATATATTTACTATTATATAAACAAGGTCATACTAGTGAATAGACTTATATGGTTGCTAGAGGCAGATATATATGTATGAAATTAATATAAACGGCTATTATATAAACGGTCGATATTACTAAGAATCACAACGATATAATTAGCATAGGTTATATGACTACAACCATATTAGTGAATGAACTTATATGATTGCTATAGGCCGATATGTATGAAATTAAGATAAACGGCTATTATATAAACGATCGATATTACTAAGAATCACAATGATATAATTACCATAGGTTATATGACTTCAACCATATTAGTCAATGGACTTATATGGTTTCTATAGTCCATACGTATGACCATAATGAATTAAATTATATAAGCGGCTATTATATAAACGGTAGATATTACTAAGAATCACAACGATATAATTATCATAGGTTATATGACTTCAACCATATTAGTGAATGGACTTATATGGTTGTTATAGGCCGATATGTATGACCATAATGTATGAAATTAATATAACCGGCTATTATATAAACGGTCGATATTATTATGAATCACAACTATATAATTAGCATAGGTTATATGACTACAACCATATTAATCAATTGACTTATATGGTTGCTATAGGCCGATACGTATGACCTTAATGAATGAAATTATATAGACGACTATTATACAAGCGACCGATATTACTATGAATCACAACGATATAATTAGCATAGGTTATATGACTATAATCTTATTAGTCAATGGACTTATATGATTTCTATAGGCCGATACGATTGACCTTAATGAATGAAATTAATATAACCGGCTATTATACAAGCGGTAGATATTACTATGAATCACAACGATATAATTAGCATAGGTTATATGACTACAACCATATTAGTCAATGGACTTATATGGTAGCTATAGGTCGATACGAATGACCTTATTATAAACGGCTATTATATAAACTGCTATATGACAACTACCTCATCAACGTGCTATATCATTTTTGTATCTTTTTTTAGTTTTCTCTTCAAAGAATATGCATTAATTCTTTGAATATTCGCAAAAATATTGTCCAAGTATTCTTCAATGTATTTTTGTATCTTAAAAATATTCGTAAAATTTTTTATGTATCTTTTTTTAGCTTTCTGTTCAAAGAATATGCATTATTCTTTAAATATTCGTAAAAATATGTTACAAACATTATTCTTCAATGTATATTTTATTTTCCATGTTTAATGGCTCCAAACTAGTTTCTAGGTTAGCATTCATGTTTAGGTTAGGGGGAAGGGTGGTGATATATGCGTTTAATGAAGACTTTCTTAACATAAGTATATGGTATAAGTTTGTATACCGTATAAAAAATAATATTATGCATAGATACTAGACTTTTGATCTTCCCATCGTATAAATTGTATTTAAAAAAAAATACGTAATAGTATAGGTATACATATACGAAGGCTTATGATCTTCCTATCCGTATAAATTTTATTTAAAAATAAAATAAATACGTAATAGTATAGGTATACATATGAAGTTGGTTAATCTTCCCATGAGAGAATGATGATTTATGGGACCAATGTTTTGGGATAACAAATATTTATTAACTAATTTTGGAGGGAAATATTTTGGAGGGAAAAATGGCCATTAAGCCAAATGTGAAATGAAGGGCTTTAGTGGTATTTCACCAGTGTGGTCATTTTTGGGCCACGCTTAGTTTGGCCGAATAGCAGCTCTCTTTTAAAAATTGGTATAGATAGGTTTGAATTAGTTAGAGCCCGTTTGGATTGGCTTAAGCACTTTTTAAGTGCTGGAGCTTATTTTATAAATAATCAGTTACTTGTTTGGATAAAAGTGCTGAAACTGAAAAAAAGTTGTTAAAGTGTTTGGTAAACAAGTGCCGGTAAGCACTTTTTCTTTTAAAATGACTGAAATATCCTTAAAGCTGATAACACTAAAAATAAGCTTATTATTACAAGTTTTTAATGCTAAATTGATTCCTATACGAATTAATTTATGTCTAGTTCTCGTAATATTCCGCTGCTAGAGAAACGAATTGGATGTTTTTGACACCAAATTAAAAATCTTTGTTAACTCGAAGTTCCGTTTATTTCCAATTACAGAAGCTTTCCGTTTGGATACCAAATATAAAAAAGAATAGCACCAAACTCACTAGTAACAGCTCACGACTCTGCTTAAAGCATGGGATAAATTGGGTATTCCATACCTCAAAGAAAAAGCATATAACAAGATGAATAAGGAAATAATAATAAACTTACAACAAGGATCGATTTCCACTAAAAACTTGAGCGAAAATATAGTACAACTGAAGATGAAGGAGAAGAAGAGGAAAGAAGATGAACAGAAAGTAGGAGTAGTTCAATGTTTTAAGATTTATTTGATGAGAGTAGTTTTGGAATTAGCAAAAGTTATAAGGGACAAACATGTAATTTCCTTGGTCAACATAAGATGGTTTTTAAGCCAAATACGGAGAAGTTAGGATCAACCAACTTGTGGCTTTTGGCTTTCTTTTTAAGCCATTTTTAACTTTTTTTTAAGCTGTTTTCTTTTTTCCCAAACACTCCCAACAGTTAAAAATGGCTTAAAAGCTGGTCAAACTAGCTTTTAAGCCAATCCAAACAGGCTACTCCTCTGTTCCACTCTATTTATTTTTTGTTGGTGATTTTACACATATTAAGAAATTTATCTTTTAGCATTAATTTGCAATGAAATTGACTATATTGACATTTACTATCTCTTCACATGTTTTTTATTTTATTTTATATTTGACATAATTGCCATTTTGGGATTTGGGATGTGATGATTAGCAACTCCCAGAATCGAAGCAACCGACATAACTCATTGAAAACTTTGTGAGCATCAAAGACTATTTCAAATTTTCAGTAAGAAATCTCAATTTGTCATGTAATCTCAATTTAAAAACGTCAACGAACTATAAAATGGAGCCAAAAAATTTCAATATTTCCTCTCTAGTTCTATTTTACAAAAATAATTAAGATGAATTGTAGGAGATGAAATGATCCTCAGATTTTATAACAAGTAGTAAGTGGACTACTAGAGAAGTGAAACGCCAATTTGAGATGGATAAATTCAATTGCATTGGAAAATAAAGATAACACATACTCCAACACTATTTACTTCAAGGGCAATTTTGAAAAAAATAATAATTCACTCTTGAAATCTAGAAAAATCAAATATTTTGGATCACAAAAAAGGGCCAAAAAATAAGATAAAGTGGACGGAGGGAGTAATATGATACATCTTTTCTCTCATTAAATTAAACAATATTTTAACTTTTTATCAATTTTACTTTTCTTCTATGTATACTTTCTTTTTCATTTTTTTCACGATTTTACTTTTTAATTTTAACTCAGATTCTCTAAATTAGCTACTTCTTTTTGGCACATTCATAGGTCAAAAAGCAAGTTCTCTTGTGTCTCTTTTTTAACTTAGTAATTTTTTAGGCAAGTGTCCCATGTTAAAAAAAAAGAAAAACTCGATGAGTAATACGCTTACCCCTTTATCATTTTCACTTAATACCATATTTTTGTATAGAGGAGAATTTAATATCATGACGGCGCCTATCCTACACATCATGCGTATGCGTTGCGCTCTCACATTAGGCCTTTTTAGAGTTATTATTCAATTGATTTTATGAAAAAAGTTCAAGGGTCTTTTGATATATTTAAATTTTAGCCACCAACTTTATTGAGACCATTGTCGCATGAACATGTTGTTCAACCAACTTCATTCGCATTTGTTAACTGAATGGCACATTCACTGTCTTTAGTGTACTTGTCATTGTTGTCTTATCTTAAATGGAAATCTATAAAATTTAATTGAGAATTTCAAGAATGGACGGGTGGCTCAAGAGGGAGGCTAGTAAAACCTTGATTTAGACCTTCGATATTTTGAGGCCCAAAAAATTTTTAATAGTGAATTTTATCATTTTATTTTAGCTTAGACAATATTAAAGTTTGCAGAAAATTAAAAAGTATAAAAAATTTGTAAAAAGGAAAGAAAAAGAGATTGTCTATTATTTAACAGTAAAATACTTTAGAACCTTGAATTAAACTACTTATATTTTTATATTGGTAAATATAATTTTTTACAACAATATCAAAGGAATTAAATTGTAAATACATGCCTAATATTTTATTTATTTAAATTACCGTTTACTAATATAAATAATATTACTACTATGTAAAGTTAAAGGCATTATCTCATTTAAGAATATTATATTATAACAACAAGCACGAAAAAATGGTAATTATTTTTTTTGCATATGTATGTGCGCATACTTATATGAATTCTAGCATAAAAAATGGCCTTTTATTACAATTTGGCTTATGCCACTAATTTTATTGAGTCGCCCTTGCTGTTTATTATAGGGGGAATCAACTAGTTTTTCTCTTTAACTATAACTTTCCCATACATTTTTAAAATACATTTAGCTACAACAAAATTTGTGACTTATACTTTTATTTAGTTTGTAATATGTCAATATTATCTTTAAAAAATATACGAGATCAAATAATGGAAAATTAGACAGTTTGACCCTCGTGCTACGAATCCTATAATTTGAACCCAATATTTCAAATTAAATGAC
Organism: Nicotiana attenuata; assembly: GCF_001879085.1. Lineage (NCBI taxonomy): Eukaryota > Viridiplantae > Streptophyta > Magnoliopsida > Solanales > Solanaceae > Nicotiana > Nicotiana attenuata. The sequence goes on from NW_017670610.1 coordinate 304,034, forward strand.
ATCAAATGCATTGAATGAAATAGTTAGAGACTTGAATTGAATCATTTAGATAATTAGAATAATTTGGTGCATAAACTGAGATTTATAGCTTTCACCTCCAAAATCCAAAATAATCACATGATAAAAGGATCTTACAGTGCAACTTTGCTGGAGAGAAAAGGGAGATTCCGATGAGCTCGCCGGAGAAAGAGATGGAATGGGAGCTTGAGAGAGTGATGTCGATTTAATTGGCGGTCGGGAACAATCGCTTACGGTCTCATACTTTTTCCTAAAAGCAAAACTATATTTTGGTACCTACATTTTGAGAAAATAATCAAAATGGTCCTTAATGCATTAGGATTGATATATTATGGTCCTTCATATATATCCAACTTAACAGTTATAGTCCTTAATGTATGGAGAATGGCAAAGACAATATAGACCATTTTGGTCATTTTCTCCTACTCTATTTTTTTTAACGAAATACTCCATAGGATGTATTTATAATATTATTATCTATGAACGTGCGTTGCACGTTAATAACGGCACGTGATAATTTAAATATTTATTTATATGAAGGACAATAAAACTTAATTAATGAGATTTTTTTTACGTATACAACAATCATCTAAATGCCGAAAAATATTATTACATTGGCATAATACATGAATTTTGTAACGATCCGATCGGTAGTTTTGCTTTCTAGAACCCTGTTCCCCTAAATAAGGCTTCCCGTATGTTCTTTTACTATTTTATGACTTGCGGAGATGGTTAGTTCGGGATTTGGGAGGGTTCGGATTGAAATCGGAACACTTGGTTCCTTAAGTTGGCCTTAAAAGGCTAAGTTTGACTTCGGTCAATATTTTGAGTAAACAACCTCGGAATCGGGATTTTACGGTTCCAATAGGTTCTTATGATGATTTCGGGCTTGGGCATATGATCGGATCGGGTTTTTGGATGACCCGGGAGCGTTTTGACGCTTAATAGTGAAAGTTGGTTCTTTGAAGTTTTTAGAAGTTCTTTAAATTTGGTTTGGAGCGGGTTTTGGCGGTATCGAGGTCCAAATAGAATTCCGAGACCGGGAATAGTTCCATAATGTCATTTAAGACTTGCACGTAAAATTTAGTGTCATTCCGAGTAGCTTAAGTACGTTTCGGCGCATTGGAAGTAAATTGAAGAACTTGAAGTTCATAAGTTTGATACAATTGGTTTTGGGGTGATTCTTAGTTTTAATGTTGTTTCGGGCGTTCCGAGAGTTCAAGCTACTCCGTTTTATGATACCAAACTTGTTGGTATGTTCGGGCGGGTCCCCGGGGGCCTCGAGTGTCAATCGGACGAGGCTTGGACCAAGTTGGAAATTTGGAGGAGAAGCTGAAGCTTCCAGTTCTGTCATAATCGCACCTGCGCTTGACCAGCTACAGGTGCGAGCTCGCAGAAGCGAGCCAGGCCTCACAAAAACGGCCAAGGAAGGGCAGCCCAGGATCCGCAGGTGCGCCCCAACCTCCGCAGAAGCGGGACCCCGTCTTTGATGATCCAAAAAGTCATCACTTGTTTTAGAAACAAATTCAGTGTTCCGAGGCCTAAAAACCTCCTTTTTACCTCACCTCGATTTGCGTGCACAGTCCGGACTCGTAGCCGGAAAGCCATTATGTGAAAATCTGTAAAAAATGATGAATTTTAACTTTAAAATGAACCTTAGTTGACTTCGGTCAATATTTTGGGTAAACGGACCCGGACCCGTGATTTGACAGTCCCGGAGGGTCCGTAAAAAAATATGGGACTTGGGCGTATACCCGGAATAGAATTCCGAGGTCCCAAGCCCGAGAAATAAATTTTTAAAGAAAATTGATTTCTGGAATTATTTATGAGTTCTGGAAATGAAATGAGTATAAAATTTTATGGTATCGGGCCCGTATTCTAGTTCCGGAGCCCGGTACAGGTCTTTTATGTGAATTAAGATGAGTCTGTGAAAATTGATAAGAAACGGAAGTCGTTTGAGGTGATTCGGACCCGTAGTTGTGAAAATTGATACTTTGAGAGTTTTGAGATTTTTCTTAGATTTCTATGCTAAATTCGTTGTTTAAGAGGTTATTTTGGCGATTTGATCACACGGATAAGTTCATATGATGTTTTTTAGTTAGTCTGATCACGCGAACGCGATGTTTTTTAGTTAGTATGCATTTGATCACACGGGTGAGTTTCGGAAGGTTTTGAACTTAGGAAAAGTTGCAGGTTTGCAGTTTCTGGTGTTCTGGTGTGTTGTTCTTCGCGTTCGCGTAAGGACTCTCGCGAACGCGAAGGGTAAGTCAGGCTGAAGGAAACTTCCTTCTACGCGAACGGGAGACACAGGACGGGAACACGAAGCTTTGGGGGGTGTTTCCCTTCGCGAACGCGGGCCTGCTATCGCGAACGCGAAGGCTTTTGGGCCTGGGCAGGGGGAGAGGGATTTTACCCTACGCGAACGCGTCCACACGAACGCGAACGCGAAGGCTCTGGGGGCTGAAGCTCCGCGAACGCGAGCCTTGTATCGCGAACGCGATGGTTTATTGGGCCTGACCCATCGCGAACGCGACAGACCCATCGCGAATGCGGTGAAGGTCTGCCTAGTGATTTTAAAACAGAAGCAAAAACGGGATTTAACAAAAATTTCATAACTTCTTCTTCCAAACTCCAAATTGGGCGATTTTTGAAAGAGAGCTTCACCACAGATCCATAGGTATGTAATCTTAGACTCATTTTCTTCAATTTCCGTTAACACCCATTGGATTTCTAGGCCTAAATCATGCTCCTAAGGGTAGAAAATTAGGTATTTGGGTAGAGTTAGGGCTTTTTGTATAATTGGTATTTAGACCTCATTTTGGGGTCGGATTTTGGAACTAATTACATATTCGGGCTCGTGGGTGAATGGGTGATCAGGTTTTGGTCCGAACCTCGTATTTTGACCAAGCGGGCTCGGGGTCGATTTTTGACTTTTTGGGAAGAATGATAGGAAATCTATAATTAAGCCTTGGAATCGAATTGGTTAGCGTTTATTGATGTTATTAAGTCGATTATGTCTAGATACAATTGATTTGGATCCAAATTCAGAAGGAAAAGCGGTGTTTGAGGCTTGAGTTGGCTGTGAAAGTTCGAGGTAGGTGTTTGGTCTAACATTAGCTTGAGGGATTAGGAGTTGTGTCCTATTTGCTACATGTTACTTGCTGAGTACGACGTGTAGGCATGGTGACGAGTATCTATACGTTGGTGTCAAGCATGACCGTGAGTCTTAAATTGAAATTATTGTGTTCTTGATAAATACTACGAATGCCTAAGTTGTTGATTCTCTGTGTTGAGCAAGGATTATGATTATTCTCATGGAAATTACTTATGATTGAGTATTGGTGCTAGTTGAGGAAGTCAGATGTTGGAACAAGTTTGGTTATAGGTGATTTTCCCTTGCCCGGACGTATTTACTTAAAAATGTCGATTCCCTTTGCCGGGATAGTGTTGTTTCTTTATTGATCCCTTGCGGGGACTCTCTGTGTGATTGGTGTTGAACTGTTTATGTGGATCGATAAAGAAACA
>NW_017670610.1:309312-391049 GCF_001879085.1 Nicotiana attenuata
TATCCAGAAGTGAGAAACTTGTATGCCCCCAATCCTTTATGCCAAGTCTTCGAATCATTATCAACTGCATTCAAGCAACTCATATCACCAGCTTAGACACGAACTTCTACCTTGTTTTCTTCCCGATACCTAGAATGTACCCCTTCTTTCCATTTCCAAAGGGTACATCCCCACCTTGCAGGGCTTTCAGTGAAAGAAAATCCATGGTGTTTCCAGTCATGTGCTTTGAGCATCCACTGTCCATGATCCATTGCAGTCCGCTTCCTCTCACTGTTCCCTGCACATCTAAATTATGGGTTAGATTTAGGAACCCAAACTAGTTTGGGTCCCTTGTAATGAGGAAAAGGGTGGATAAGAGCCTTTCTAGTCCATGCAGGCAATATGCAATTTTTGCACAGGGTCTACGTACTCTTATGTGTCATCTTATTTTGCACCGTATCTGGTCATGCCCAGCGATTCTCTGAGTGCTCCTGTTTATGTGTCCACCCCGGTGGGTAATTCTGTTATGGTAGATCGTGTTCATCGTTCTTGCGTGGTTGTGATTGGGGGTCTTGAGACCCGAGTAGACTTATTACTATTGGACATGGTTGATTTTGATGTCATACTGGGGATGGATTGGTTATCACCTTACCACGCTATCTTGGACTGTCATGCCAAGACTGTGACCTTAGCCTTGCCGGGTTTACCTCGTTTAGAGTGGAGAGGGACTCCTGGTCATTCTTCCCGTAGTGTTATCTCTTATGTGAAGGCTCGTCGTATGGTCGAAAAGGGGTGTTTGGCCTATTTGGCATATGTTCGTGATTCTAGTGCCGAGGTTCCTTCTATTGATTCTGTGCCTATTGTTCGTGAGTTCCCTAAGGTATTTCTTTCAGACCTGCCGGGTATGCCACCCGACAGGGATATTGACTTCTGCATTGATTTGGCTCCGGGCACTCAGCCCATTTCTATTCCGCCGTATCGTATGGCCCCGCCTGAGTTGAAAGAGTTGAAGGAGCAGTTGCAAGACTTGCTTGAAAAAGGCTTCATTAGACCTAGTGTCTCGCCTTGGGGTGCGCCAGTGTTGTTTGTTAAGAAGAAGGACGGATCGATGAGAATGTATTGATTATCGGCAGTTGAACAAGGTTACAATCAAGAATAAGTATCCACTGCCGAGCATTGATGATTTGTTCGACCAGCTTCAGGGTGCCCAAGTGTTTTCTAAGGTCGACTTGAGGTCCGGCTACCATCAGTTAAGGATTAGGGCATCCGATGTCCCTAAGACAGCTTTCCACACTTGGTACGGGCATTATGAGTTTTTGGTGATGTCATTAGGATTGACAAATGCCCCAGCAGCTTTTATGGATTTGATGAACCGAGTGTTCAGGCCTTACTTGGATTCGTTCGTAATAGTCTTCATTAATGATATTTTTACTTCCGCAGCCGGGAGGAGCATGAGCAGCATCTGAGAGTGGTTCTTTAGACTCTTAGAGATAGTCACTTGTATGCTAAGTTTTCGAAGTGTGAGTTCTGGTTGAGTTCAGTTGCTTTCTTGGGTCATGTGGTTTCAGCAGAGGGTATTCAGGTTGATCCGAAGAAGATAGAGGCAGTCAAGAACTGGCCTAGACCAGCATCAACTACAGAGATTCGGAGTTTCTTGGGTCTGACAGGTTACTACCGTCAGTTTGTGGAGGGATTTTCGTCTATTGCAGCCCCGATGACCAGGTTGACCCAGAAGGGTACCCAGTTCAGGTGGTCGGACGAGTGTGAGGCGAGCTTCCTGAAGCTCAAGACAGCTTTGACTACGGCGCTAGTGTTGGTTTTGCCCACAGGTTCAGGGCCATATACAGTCTATTATGATGTATCTCGTGTTGGGCTTGGTGTGGTGTTGATGCAGGATGGAAAGGTCATTGCCTATGCTTCACGGCAGTTGAAGATTCTTGAGAAGAACTATTCGGTTCATGATTTGGAGTTAGCAGCCATTGTCTACACGTTGAAGATTTGGAGGCATTATCTGTATGGCATGGCATGTGAGGTGTTCACGGATCACAAGAGTCTGCAGTACTTGTTCAGGCAGAAGGAGCTAAACTTGAGGCAGAGGAGGTGGTTGGAGCTGTTGAAAGACTATGATATCACCATCTTATATCATCCGGGAAAGGCTAATGTGGTGGCCGATGCTTTGAGTAGGAAGTCAGCCAGTATGGGCAGTCTTGCTTATATTCCGGTCGGTGAGAGGCTGCTTGCTCTGGATGTTCAGGCTTTGGCCAATCAGTTCGTGAGGTTGGATGTTTTTGAGCCCAACTGTGTGTTAGCTTGCGCAGTCGCTCGTTCTTCTTTATTGGAGCGTATTCGAGATCGGCAGTATGATGATCTCTATTTGTGTCTCCTTAGAGACACGGTGCAGCACGGAGGTGCCAAGCAGGTTACCTTAGGGGATGATGGAGTTTTGAGGTTGCATGGTCGGATTTATGTGCCTAATGTGGATGGACTCCGAGAGTCGATTTTAGAGGAGGCCCATAGTTCCCGGTACTCTATTCATCCGGGCGCCGCTAAGATGTATCAGGATTTGCGGCAGCATTATTGGTGGCGGAGGATGAAGAAGGACATTGTTGCATATGTGGCTCGGTGTTTGAACTGTCAGCAGGTTAAGTACGAGTATCAGAGGCCCGGTGGTTTGTTCAAGAAGATTGAGATTCCTGAGTGGAAGTGGGAGCGTATCAGTATGGACTTCGTTGGTGGACTCCTACGGACTCAGAGGAAGTTCAATGCAGTGTGGGTTATTGTTGATAGGCTGACCAAGTCAGCATATTTCATTCCTGTGGCAGTCTCCTATTCTTCCGAGAGATTAGGTGAGATCTACATCCGGGAGATTGTTCGTCTTCATGGTGTGCCCGTGTCAATCATTTCGGATCGAGGTACGCGGTTTACCTCACATTTATGGAAAGCAGTTCAGCGAGTGTTGGGCACACGGGTTGAGTTGAGCACAGCGTTTCATCCTCTGATGGACGGGCAGTCCGAGCGGACCATTCAGATTTTGAAGGATATGCTCCGAGCTTGTGTCATTGACTTTGGAGGCTCGTGGGATCAGTTTTTGCCTTTAGCAGAGTTTGCCTACAACAACAGCTACCAGTCGAGTATCCAAATGGCTCCTTATGTGGCTTTGTATGGTAGGCGGTGTCGGTCGCCGGTTGGATGGTTTGAGCCGGGAGAGGCTCGGTTGTTGGGTACAGATCTAGTACAGGATGCCTTGGACAAGGTCAGGATTATTCAGGACAGGCTTCGTACAGCTCAGTCCAGGCAAAAGAGTTATGCCGACCGTAAGGTTCGTGATTTGGCTTTCATGGTTGGTGAGCGAGTACTTCTTCGAGTGTCGCCTATGAAGGGCGTGATGAGATTTGGGAAGAAGGGCAAGCTTAGTCCTAGGTTCATTGGCCCGTTTGAGATTCTTGATCGAGTGGGAGAGGTGGCTTACAGACTTGCGTTGCCGCCGAGCTTATCAGTCGTGCATCCAGTGTTTCATGTGTCCATGCTTCGGAAGTATCACGGCGATCCATCCCACGTGTTAGATTTCAGCACTGTCCAGTTGGACAAGGACTTGTATTATGAGGAGGAGCCGGTAGCTATCCTAGACCGGCAAGTTCGTCAGTTGAGATCGTAGAGTTTTCCTTCTGCTCGTGTTCAGTGGAGAGGTCAGCCTGCTAAGGCATCGACCTGGGAGTCCGAGTTCGACATGCGGAGCCGTTATCCCCATATTTTCCCCGACTCAGGTACTTCCTTCTTATGTCCGTTCGAGGACGAACAGTTGTTTTAGAGGTGGAGGATGTGATGACCCAAAAAGTCATCACTTGTTTTAGAAACAAATTCAGTGTTCCGAGGCCTAAAAACCTCCTTTTCAGCTCACCTCAATTTGCGTGCGCAGTCCAGGCTCGTAGCCGGAAAGCCATTATGTGAAAATCTGTGAAAAATGATAAATTTTGACTTTAAAATGAACTTTAGTTGACTTCGGTCAACATTTTGGGTAAACGGACCCGGACCCGTGATTTGACGGTCTCGGAGGGTCCGTAAGAAAATATGGGACTTGGGCGTATGCTCGGAATCGAATTCCGAGGTCCCAAGCCCGAGAAATGAATTTTTAAAGAAATTTGTTTTCTGGATTTATTTATGAGTTATGGAAATGAAATGAGTTTAAAATTTTATGGTATCGGGCCCGTATTCTGGTTCCGGAGCCCGGTACAGGTCTTATATGTGAATTAAGATGAGTCTGTGAAAATTGGTAAGAAACGGAGGTCGTTTGAGGTGATTCGGACCCGTAGTTGTGAAAATTGATACTTTGAAAGTTTTGAGATTTTTCTTAGATTTCTATGCTAGATTCATTGTTTAAGAGGTTATTTTGGCGATTTGATCACACGAATAAGTTCATATGATGTTTTTGAGGTAGTATGCATGTTTGGTTTGGAGCCCCGAGGGCTCGGGTGAGTTTCGGATGGGTTTCAGAAGGTTTTGAACTTAGGAAAAGTTGCAGGTTTGCAGTTTCTGGTGTTCTGGTAGTGTTGTTCTTCGCGTTCGCGTAAGGACTCTCGCGAACGCGAAGGGTAAGTCAGGCTGAATGAAACTTTCTTCTACGCGAACGCGAGACACAGGACGCGATCGCGAGCTTTTGGGGGTGTTTCCCTTCACGAACGCGGGCCTGCTATCGCGAACGCGAAGGCTTTTGGGCCTGGGCAGGGGGAGATAGATTTTACCCTACGCGAACGCGAAGGCTCTGGGGTGAAAGCTCCACGAACGCGATGGTTTATTGGGGCTGACCCATTGCGAACGCGACAAACCCATCACGAACACGGTAAAGGTCTGCCCAGTGATTTTAAAACAGAAGAAAAAACGGGATTTAACAAAAATTTCATAACTTCTTCTTCCAAACTCCAAATTGGGCGATTTTTGAAAGAGACCGTCACCACAAATCCATAGGTATGTAATCTTTGACTCATTTTCTTCAATTTCCATTTAACACCCATTAGATTTTCTCAGGCCTAAATCATGCTCTTAAGGGTAGAAAATTAGGGATTTGGGTAGAGTTAGGGCTTTTTGTATAGTTGGAATTTCGACCTCGTTTTGGGTCGGATTTTGGAACTAATTACATATTCGGGCTCGTGGGTGAATGGGTGATCGGGTTTTGGTCTGAACCTCGTGTTTTGACCAACGCGGGCCGGGTCGTTTTTGACTTTTTTGGGAAGAATTAGAAAATCTATAATTAAGCCTTGGAATCGAATTGGTTAGAGTTTATTGATGTTATTAAGTCGATTATGTCTAGATACAATTGATTTGGAGCCAAATTCAGAAGGAAAAGCGTGTTTGGGGCTTGAGTTGGCCGTGGAAGTTCGAGGTAAGTGTTTGGTCTAACCTTAGCTTGAGGGATTTAGGAGTGTGTGTCCTCTTTTTCTACGTTGTTACTTGCTGAGTACTGACGTATAGGCATGGTGACGAGTATCTATACATTGGTGTCAAGCATGACCGTGAGTCTTAAATTGAAATTATTGTGTTCTTGATAAATACTACGAATGCCTAAGTTGTTGATTCTCTGTGTTGAGCAAGGATTATGATTATTCTCGTGGAAATTACTTATGATTGAGTATTGGTGCTAGTTGAGGAAGTCAGATGTTGGAACAAGTTTGGTTATAGCTGATTTTCCCTTGCCGGGAAGTATTTACTTAAAAATGTCGATTCCCTTGCCGAGATAGTGTTGTTTCTTTATTGATCCCTTGCCGGGACTCTCTGTGTGATTGGTGTTGAACTATTTATGTGGATCGGGTTGCACGCCGCAACAATATTATATTTGGATCGGGTTTCATGCCGCAACAACTTTATGTTTGGATCGGGTTGCACGCCGCAACAATAATATAAATGGATCGGGTTGTACGCCGCAACAGTGATAAATGATATGGATCGGGTTGCACGTCGCAACAGTGTTTTTATGATTTGGATCGATTTGCGTGCCGCAATAATAGATAATAGAAGTACTTGTTGATTAGTTACGAGTTCCTGATTCTGTTGCTGTGAGTTTTAAATAGTTCTTTATGCTTTTCTCTTAAATTACTATTGGTAAATGATACTCCCCTGCAACATGTTTCCCCCTCCCATCTTTACTTGTTTATTTCTGTTTGTTTTCCGCTGTATATTATATAACTGCACAGGTTTATTTGGTAGTCTGGTCCTAGCCTCGTCACTACTTCGCCGGGGTTAGGCCAGACACTTACCAGCACATGGGGTCGGTTGTGCTGCTACTACACTCTACACTGTGTGCAGATCCCGGAGCGGCAACTTTTGGACCATATCTTTGAGTGGCTGCCTTCAGTCCAGTCAGAGATCCCGAGGTAGTCCTGCAGGCATCCGCAGGCCCCGGCGTTCTCCTCTATCCTTATATTCTGTTTTCATTTACTTCAGAGACAGATTGTATCTTTCTTTCCAGACAATTATTTGTAGTATTCATAGACGGTCCGTGATATTGTGACACCGGTTCCGGGTAGAGATGTACTTGATGTTGTCGTACTTGTTTTTGACTAAGTTATCAGATTATGTCTTCTGCGTGTATTTAATTAATGTTAATATTTCTCTGTTGATCGCATGATGAATTAAACTGTTAAAACGGGTTAATAAAAGAGTTAGTGAATCTATAATGCCTGGCTTGCCTAGCTTTCACGAGTAGGCGCCATCACGACTCCCGAGGGTGGAAAATCCGGGTCGTGACACCGTTCGCAGAAGCGGAGCCAGCCTGCCCACTTCCGTAGAAGCGGACTTTTGTCCGCAGAAGCGAGGGCGCAGGTGTAGCCCTATGACCGCAAGTGTGGAATCGCTGGAGGCAGTGAGCTTGTTTTAAATACGAGACTTAGGCATTTTTCTCCCATTTTTCACACACTTGGGTGATTCTAGAGCTTCGAAAAGGGAGATTTCAACGTAACTATTGAGGGTAAGTAATTGCTATATAATGTGAGTTTAATACATAGATTTTAGGTAGATTTTACAGGTAAATTTTTTGAATTCATGGGTTAGATGGAAACTTAGGTTTTTGATAAAAATGAGATTTAACCATGAAATTTGTTATGGGATTTGGTAAAATCATATATTTGAGTTCATGAGGTTATGGGTGACAATTTTCTTTGAAAATTTCCGAAATCCGGGCACGTGGGCCCGGGTGTGAATTTTAGGAACCTTACAGTTAGGGTTGGGTAATCACTTAAATAGTGATAATATGAACTTTTGAAAGTAGGCCTTGAAACGAGGTATGTCTCCTTTCTAACCTTATAAGAGGGAACTAACCTCATAGGCGAATTAAATAAATATGTGTACCTATTTGTGGGGCTACGTACGTGCGAGGTGACGAGAGTTCGTACGTAGCTACTAATTATGCTATTGTCCGGGTAGTCTAGGACCCGTATCATGCTATACTTGAAATGTTTGCACCCCTACTTGTTGATTTGTTGCTTAAGTCATATAGGAAGTTGATAAAAGAATTGTAAACGGTAAAATTCACTTATTTGAAGTCGCGAATGGTACACTTGACTATAAATGAGAATTTGTGTTTTATTTGAAATGTTCTCTATTTGTGGAGCGGACCGAGCGCCTCGGTAGCAGATAGATGCATCTATGGTTCATGACGTTCGACCCTCGGCAGTGCACAGTTTAAATATTATGTTGGATCGTGCCGCACGACCTCAACATAATTTACACATGATAAATCTTTGGAACTATTCATAATTGATATTGCTTAAATGTCTTGAGATACAAACTGTTAAATGATGAAACTAAACTTGGGATTTAATATTTTTGAAAGAATAATTTATTATTTCCTATTATTGAGCTTTCAGTATTATTCATGAAATCCATGCCTAGTATAATATTGTGACATATCATTGTTAGCCCATAGTAAGTGTCAAAGTCGACCCCTAGTTACTATTTCTTCGAGGTTAAACTAGATACTTACTGGGTACATATTGTTATGTACTCATGCTACACTACTGCACTTAATTGTGTAGGATCTGAGGCAGGTACTTCTGGTTACCAGTCTGGCGCGCATATTTGATCCCTTCTACGAGACTACACGGTGAGCTGCCCTTCCTAGTCGTACTGCAGCAGCCGAAGTCTTCCTTTTATTATATTTTCTGTCTATTTTCTTTCAGAAAGTAAACTAGTATTCTTTTATATATTCTACTAGAATGCTCATATACTTGTGACACCAAGTCTTGGCACACACACTAGTAGACTTATGATTTTGGGTTGTATTTTCTACAGTTATGATTTCATTTAGCTGCTTTCATTTTGATTACTTTAAAATTCGTTATTCATTATATATTCTTTAAATTAAGGAAAGTTAGCTGTTTGAAAAACTTATTAAAAAAACGAAAATCACTAGATTTTTCACTGTTGGCTTGCCTAGCAACGGTGCTGGGCGCCATCACGGCCTAAACCAGAATTGGGTCGTGACAAATTTAAAATAAAAGGACATCATCAAAACTTACACAAAAGAATAATTTTGTCATATTAGTTAGATAATTATATATTATAGTTTAAAAGTATTTAATGTGATGGTATCTTAACGAACACTTCTATGTGGATAATATTTTTTGTGTGTATGTTTCCTCCTAATCGTTGGTTGCTCTGCCTTACCCAGAACTCTTGTTGTCGATCTTGATATCTCTCTTGAAAGTGCAACATACAGTTGTTCTTGCAAGAAAACATATTTGCGGTAAATATAGTCCAATATTTAGGATGTTTGCCCTTGTGCTTTATTTGTTATATTTGTAAAACATAAACATACTAAAAATTATTTTCACATAAATTTAAAAGGATATTTCTTAGTTTCGAAAGACGAAAGTTGAATTCAGGGATAAGAATATACTTAGAAGCACATTAACCAGTATCATAATTTTTGCATGTATAAAGTTATTGTCAAAACTTCTATATACCATTTGTGTGCTATTACACAAGTTATTCGGCGTATCTACGTTTTTAAGTAGCATGACGGACTGTCACGACCCTAAATCCAAACCCGATCGTGATGGCGCCTCTCGTGAAGACAAGGCCAGCCGACACACTTCCAATTCACTTTAAGCGATTAGAATAATAAATACTAAGTCTTTAACAGAAATAAAATCCCAAAATAACAGTATAAGTTTGCGGAATTAAAAACCAACACAGCCCGACATCGGGGGTCACTAGTCATGAGCATCTAAAATAATATTACAAGTCTGAAAGTCTACTCCACTACTACATAACCGAAATAGAAGGAAATAAGATAGAGGAAGAATGCACTGGGCTGCGAATCGCCGGGCAGCTACCTAGTGAATCTCCAGAAATCTGCTGGACAGCTCTCAACCCACGCTAGCAGGACCTGTAGCGCCCGAATCTGCACACAGGGGTGTATGGAGTAAAGTGAGTACTCCAACTCAGTGAGTAATAACAATAAATGAAGACTGAGCGATATAAAATCACGTTAAACACAACATTAAGCTATAAGAGGCAGAACAATAATAAGTAAGCATAATTAAATAGTGAAATCTCATAAAACACCTTTTAAGCAGTCAAACAATATAAAGGAAAAACAACTAGTGATGGTAAACACATAAGAACTACCCCTCGGGCAAAGTAACCACATAATCGGCCCCTCGAGCAATATCACAGAATAATACCAACCCCTCGGGCTATATCTCATATCTCAATGGGTACCCGCGCTCACTGGGGGTGTACAGACTCCGGGATGGGCCCCTTACAGCCCAAGCGCAATATCAAGCCATCTCGTGGCATCATGAACAGGATCTCGGCCTCATATCAATCACAAGCCACCTCGTGGCGTACAATCTCAGGCCCTCGGCCTCATTATCATAATCAGTATATCACTGTTGCGGCGTGCAGCCCGACCCAAAAGTATCGTCACAACACAGGCCCTTGGCCTTACTCAGTCAAAATCTCATAAGCCCCTCAGGCAGCAGTAAAACATGAAGCTCGGCACAAAATATCTTTTAAAAATATCATTTAAGGTGTTTAAAACAGAATAACATAGCCGAGTTTTTGAAACCAGTAAAATATGGCATGACTGAGCACAAATATGAAATCAAATAGTGAGAAAAATATCAGTAAAAATCCCCTAAGGGTTTAAACAGTTGGCACGAAGCCCAAATATGGCATTTAGCCCAAAACATGACAGTATCAAACAATTTGCTATCAAATACGCAATAAAACAGTCATTCTGTAACAACCAGACCGGTCGTTTTGAGCTTTTGCACTTTGCTCGCCAGTTCTCGGGCATGGCTTGCCCCGTGTGATGTATTATGACTTATGTAAATCGTTAGTTTTGGTTTTCAGGGTAATCGGAATGAATTTGGAAGAACAGTTCTCAATTGAAGCAAGAAATTTGAAGGGTTTGACCAAGTTTTGACTTTTTAGTATTCGATCTCGGATTTGGATTTCTATGATTTTGTTAGCTCCGTTAGGTGATTTTGGACTTGGGAGCGCGTCTAGAATGTATTTTGGAGGTCCGTGGTAGATTTAGGCTCGAATTGGCGAAATTGGAAATTTGGCGTTTCCCGGTCGGCAGTGGAAATTTTGATATCGGGGTCGGAATGGAATTCAGAAAATGGGAGTAGGTTCGTTGTGTCATTTGTGATGTGTGTGCAAAATTTCAGGTCATTCGGACGAGGTTTGATAGACTTTTTGATCGAATTGGGAATTCGGAAGTTTTGGAATTCTTAGGCTTGAGTCGGAGGGTGATTTGATGTTTTGATGTTGTTTTGAGCGTTCCGAAGGTTGGAACAAGTTTGAATTATGTTATGGGGTGTGTTGGCATGTATGGTCGGGGTCCCATGAGGCTCGGATATGTTTTGGAAGAGTTTTTGGAAGATTTTGGCGTTTTGAGCATATGCATGTAATGATCCAAAGGTCCATTATTAGTTCTAGAGATCGAAATTTGATTTTCAGACTTCCGGAATTTCGATAATGAATTATAGGTGTGATCCGGAAAGTTTGGTCTAATTTCATCAAGTCTTGATTCGGTTTTTGACGCGAATCATGAGTTAATTGTTTAACGAGCGAAATGGATATCGCACTGAGCAAACGAGCTCTGAATTGAGTTTCGATTGAAGGACTATGTTCGTATCATTATTTGTGACTCATAGGAACAAGAATCATCGAATTCCAAGTTCGTATGATGGAGTTAGAGCCATTTTAGTGAAATAAAGACTGCTGGTGCATCATATCTAGTATGCAGCTTTTAGCGACCAGATTGGATCTTTTAGCGACGGGAATTAATCCTTTAGTGACCAGAATCGGATTTATTAAAGCTGTTACGTTTTTTTAGCTCATTTTGACGTTTTTTTGGTGAAAGAACACGGCTTGGGGCGATTTTTGAGCAAGAATTCATGGGAAATATTGAGGTAAAGTCACTTGTGATCATTTCTACTCCATAATATTGAATTATCATTGAATAATCCGACTAGATTACATGTTTTTGAGGTGTAAATTGGGGATTTGGACCTACGGATTCGAAAATAAGATTTGAAGATTTGGAGGCCGAATGTTATCGGAATTTAGTAATTTTGGTATGGTTGGACTCGTGGTTGAATGGGTTGTCGGATTTTGTGAGTTTCGTCGGATTTCGAAGCGTGGGCCCGGGGGCTGGGTTTGAGCAATTTCGGGATTTGATGTTAAATTGGATATTTTCGAGTGGACTTCGCTCCCTTAGCATATTTTAATGATTATGTACTGATTGTGGCTAGATTTGGAGCATCCGGAGGTCGATTCGTGCGGGCGAGGCATCACGGGCTAGAGTTTGGAGCGGATCGAGGTAAGTAATGATTGTAAATACTGTCTTGAGGGTTTGAAACCACGGATTACACATCGTTGTGTTATTTTAAGGTGACGCACACGCTAGATGACGAGCGTGGAGTTGTGCACCGTTGGGGATTGTGACTTGGTCCGTCCCGTACGATTGTTAAGTCGCGTATTTGATATGAAACCTTATGATATCCCACGTTCTAGAGATTGATATTATATTTTGGGCTGTATGACATGTTTGGGGCCTTGTGCCGACCTGTTGAGACCCTTAAGGGCATTTTTACTATTTTTTCTCACTCTATTTGTATTGAAAGCATATCCTCAGTCTTGATTTTTACCTGGTTATTGTTTAAATATGCTTTTATCACTATATTTCTTAGAAATGTGAAAACTGTTTGGGCTGGGTTCCCTGTTTTATTGATGGTTCGAGTGATCGTGAGTTGATGACTGGGATAGACCGAGGGTCTGATTGTGAGGTTAATGATAGAGAGAGGCCGAGGGCCTGGTTGTGAGGATTATATATCTATGGATCGGGCTGCACGCCGCAACAATATATATATATATATATATATATATATATATATATATATATATATATATATATATATATATATATATGGATCAGGCTGCACGCCGCAGCGATATAGCGCTTGGGCTGTAGGAGCCCCTCCGGAGTCTGCACACCCCCAGTGAGCGTAGTCATGGATNATATATATGTATATATGGATCGGGCTGCAAGCCACAGCGATATGTTGGATCGAGCTGCACGCCGCAGCGATATAGCGCTTGGGCTGTAGGAGCCCCTCCGGAGTCTGCACACCCCCAGTGAGCGTAGTCGACTATATATATGGATCGGGCTGCACGCCGCAGCGATATATGGATCGGGCTGCACGCCGCAGCGGTACTATATGGTACCTATTGAGCGTGGGTGCTGAGTGTGAGCGCTGATTGGTAGGAGTTGAGTCACGAGTGACTGAGAGGCTAGCCCTCAGGGCGATAGATATATACATGCACATGAGTGATGTTTGCCTGAGGGGCCTGATTATGAACTTATTGATTTTCACTTCTCTTTAGAGTGAGTTTCTATCGAGTATGTTGATTTAATGACTGTTTTCACTCATCTTTATACTGAGCCTCTGTCGAAAATGTTAGATAAATGTTTTTAAACAACTTTCATTTAAGCTGGGGTTTATGAGATGTTCAGAACTTAATCACTAATTTGGCTTTTGTTATTTCCACTGAGATTTTCTTGTTAGGAGGTGTTTATGACTCCTGTTTTGCCCGAGGGGCTGTTTACGAACTATGTTTTGCCCGAGGGGCCGATTATGGTTTTCATCTCTTTTATTAAAAATGGTATTGAACCCCTACTGAATCTGTCGGAAGGCATTTTAAATGATTTTTACCAAAAGCTGGATTTTAAACGAGGCGATTGACTCATATTCTGATTTAGCAGCCTGTGTGCTTATTGAGTTTAACATAAATGTGGATCATTGTTTCCTACTGCTCAATCTTTATTTACTCATATTACTTACTGGGTTGGAGTACTCACATTACTCCCTGCACCTCGTGTGCAGATTCAGGTATTTCGAAACCCGGTAGCGGATGTTGGTTGATCAGACGCGCAGTCATCAGAGTTAACAAGGTGGCTGCACGACGTTCGCAGCACCGCTTCCTTCCTCTCATTTTCATTTCTGTACTTAGTACATTTTACTGTTTTTGTTGTATTCAGACCTTGGTAGATGCTCATGACTAGTGACACCCCGATGTCGGGCTTGTGTAATTATTCCGCATTTTTCTTTTAAATGTTCATTATGAGATTAACGGTTTATAAATGGTATAAAAACAACTTTTAATGGAAATGGTTGACTTGGGAAATTGTGTCGGCTGGCCTTGTCTACACGAGAGATGCCATCTCGACCGGGTCCGATTTGGGGTCCTGACATATTCGGGATGGACTAAGTCACAATCCCCAAAGGTGCACGACCCCACGCTCGTCACCTAGCGTGTGCGTCACCTCAACATAGCCGAACGCTGTGTAATCTGGGGTTTCATACCCTCAAGACAGCATTTAAAATCATTACTCACCTCAATCCGGCCCAAACTCTAGCTCGCGATGCCTTTGCCCCTTGAATTAGCCTCCGGATGCTCCGAATCTACCAAAAATAGAACGTAGCCATTAAATTATGCTATAGGGACGAAGCCCACTCGAAAAACAATCGAAAAGCAATGCGAATCCCGAAATTACCAAAACCCGACCCCCGGGCCCACGTCTCAGAATTCGATAAAATTCACATCATTAGATTCCTTATCTCCCCACGAGTTCATGCATATCAAAAGTTCCAAAATTCGACCACAAATGGTATTTCAAATCCTCAATCAAAGGCCTATGTTTCTAAGCCCTAGTTTCTCTAATTTTAAACTTAATTACAACTTTAATCCGCGAATTAATACCATAGAAACGAGTTTTAGGTCCAAATTCCTTACCTCAATGAAGCTCCCTCAAAATCCTTCTTCAAAAATCGCTCAAAACTCCCGAAATCGCTTTTAAAAATGGTGAAACCCTCTGAAAATCACAAAGGAAATAACTTATATGTTCTGGTCCAGCTAAACCGCTTCTGCAGTCCTAAACTCGCACCTGCAGACCCGCACCTGCGGTCCCAGGTGCGCTTCTGTGCAAGTCACTTAATCGCCAAGCTCCGCATCTGCGTCACCCAATCCGCACCTGCGCCATCGCAGGTGCGGTTATTCAACCGCTTCTGCGGTTTCTGCTTTCCCAGGCCTTTTCCGCTTCTGTGGCCATACACTCGCTTCTGCGAGACCGCACCTGCGGTCCCCTAGCCGCAGGTGTGGTTATGACATCAATGGAAAACTTCAGCTGCCAAAACCAACTTCCAAACTTCCCGTCAACCATCTGAAATCACCTCGAGGTCCCGGGACCTGCACAAACACATCATGTACTACTATTCAAACTTATACCAACCTTCAAAACACCTCAAACAACATCAAAACCACCAAAACACATCGAATTCAAGCCTAAGGTTCTTCCGCATTCCGCTTTTGATCAAAAGTATACCAATCCACGTCTGAATGACCTGAAATTTTGCACACACATCCCAAATGACATAACGAAGCTACTGCAACTTCCGGAATTCCATTCCGACCCCTATATCAAAATCTCACTGATCAACCGGAAAACGCCAAAAACTCAATTTCGCCAATTCAAGCCTAAATCTACTGCGGACCTCCAAAACACATTCCGATCACACTCCTAAGTCCCAAATCATCTCCCGAAGCTATCCGAACCATTGAAACTCACATCCGAGCCCTCTAACACATAAGTCAACATCCGGTTGACTTTTCCAACTTAAGCTTTCTTAAAAGAGACTAAGTGTCTCAAACCTTCTCAAAACCTTTCCGAACCCGAGCCAACCAACCCGATCACATATAAAACCGATAAATAAAGCAATAAGAAGTAGAAATGGGGGAAACGGAGCGGTAACTCATGAGACGACTGGCCGGGTCATCACATCCTCCCCCTCTTAAACAAGTGTTCGTCCTTGAACGAGTCAAGAAACATACCTGAAGCCTCAAATAGGCGAGGATATCTGCTCGGCATCTCCCGCTCGGTCTCCCAGGTAGCCTCCTCCATGGGCCGACTTCTCCACTACACTTTCACTGAAGCTATATCCTTTGATCTCAACTTTCGAACCTGACGCTCCAAAATAGCTGTTGGCTCTACATCATAAGTCAGATCACCCTCCAACTGAACCGTACTGAAATCCAGAACATGAGACGGATCCCCAATATACTTCCGGAGCATAGATACATGAAACACCGGGTGCACACTCGACAGGCTGGGTGGCAAAGCAAGCTCATAAGCCACCTCCCCAATCCTCCGAAGTACCTCAAAAGGCCCAATGAACCGCAGACTCAATTTACCCTTCTTTCCAAATCTCTTAACACCCTTCATGGGTGAAACCTTCAACAGAACCTTCTCACCAACCATGTAGGACACATCCCGAACCTTCCGGTCCGCATAGCTCTTTTGTCTCGACTGCGCTGTACGAAGCCTCTCCTGAGTCACCTTCACCTTGTCTAAAGCATCCTGTACCAAATATGTACCCAATAGCCTAGCCTCGCCCGACTCAAACCAACCAACTAGAGATCTACACCGCCTCCGATACAAAGCCTCAGATGGAGCCATCTGAATACTCGACTGGTAACTATTGTTATAAGCAAACTCTGCGAGCGGTAGAAACTGGTCCCATGACCCTCCGAACTCAATGACACAAGCGCGTAACATGTCCTCCAATATCTGAATAGTGTGCTCGGACTGCCCGCCCGTCTGAGGGTGAAAAGCTGTGCTCAACTCAACCTGAGTACCCAACTCTCGCTGTACAGACCTCCAAAACTATAAAGTAAACTGAGTGCCCCAATCTGAAATGATGGAAATTGGGACACCATGCAAACGAACAATCTCCCGGATATATATATCTCTTCCAGCCGTTCTGAAGAATAAGTAATACAGATAGGAATGAAGTGCACGGACTTGGTCAGCCGATCCACAATCACCCAAATAGCATCGAACTTCTTCAAAGTCCGCGGGAGCCCAACTACAAAGTCCATGGTGATCCGCTCCCACTTCCACTCTGGAATATCCTCCCGCTGAAGCAAGCCACCCGGTCTCCGATGCTCATATTTCACCTGCTGACGATTGAGACACCGAGCTACAAATCCCACAATGTCTTTCTTCATTCTTCTCCACCAATAATGCTGTCACAGATCCTGATACACCTTCGCGGCACCCGGATGAATGGAATATCGCGAGCTATGGGCCTCCTCCAAAATCAACTCCCAAAGCCCATCCATATTGGGCACACAAACCCGGCCCTGCATCCTCAATACCCCATCATCGCCGATAGTCACATCTCTGGCATCATCATGCTGAACTCTGTCCTTAAGGACAAGAAAATGAGGATCATCATATTAGCTCTCTCTGATGCGCTCATATAAGGAAGACCGAGAAATTACACAAGGCAATACCCTACTGGGCTCCAAAATATCCAACCTCACGAACCGATTGGCCAAAGCTTGAACGTCAACTGCAAGAGGTCTCTCCCCAACTGGAATATACGCCAAACTCCCCATACTCACCGCCTTTCAGCTCAAAGCGTCGGCCACCACATTGGCCTTCCCTGGGTGATACAAGATAGTAATGTCATAATCCTTAAGCAACTCCAACCACCTCCGCTGCCTCAAATTGAGATCCTTTTGCTTGAACAAATGCTGGAGGCTACGATGATCAACATACACCTCACAAGACACACCATACAAATAATGCCTCCAAATCTTCAACACGTGAACAATGGCAGCCAACTCCAAATCATGAACGGGGTAGTTCTTCTCATGAGGCTTCAACTGACGAGAAGCATAGGCAATAACTCTACCCTCCTGCATCAGAACACACCCAATACCAACTCTCGAAGCATCACAATACACGGTGTAAGAACCTGAAGCTGATGGCAATACTAACACTGGAGTTGTGGTCAAGGCAGTCTTGAGCTTCTGAAAGCTCTCTTCACACTCATCAGACCACTAAAATGAAACACCCTTCTGAGTCAACTTGGTCAAGGACGATGCAATAGATGAAAATCCCTGAACAAACCGGTGATAATAACCTGCCAAACCAAGAAAGCTGTGAATCTCTGTAGCTGAGGACGATCTGGGCCAACTCTGAGCCGCCTCTATCTTCTTTTGGTCCACCTGAATACCCTCATTGGACACCACGTGCCCCAAGAAAGCCACTGAACTGAGCTAGAACTCACATTTGGAGAACTTTGCATAAAGCTTCTCCTCTCTCAATCACTGCAACACCACTCTCAAATGCTCCGCGTGCTCCTCCTGACTATGTGAGTACACCAGAATATCATCAATGAAGACTATGACAAATGAGTCGAGATATGGCCGGAACACAATGTTCATCAAATGCATGAACGCTGCTGGGGCATTGGTTAGCCCGAAAGACATCACCAAGAACTCATAATGACCATATCGGGTCCTGAAAGCTGTCTTAAGTATATTCGAGTCCCTGATCTTCAACTGGTGATAACCCGAATGGAGATCAATCTTGGAGAACACTCTCGCTCCCTGAAGCTGGTCGAACAAATTATCGATACGAGGCAAAGGATACTTGTTCTTAATTGTTACCTTGTTCAACTGCTTGTAATCAATGCACATTCTCATCGTGCCCTCCTTCTTCTTCACAAAGAGAACCGGCTCACCCACGGTGACACACTAGGACGAATGAACCCTTTATCCAGGAGTTCCTGAAGCTGTTCCTTTAACTCCTTCAACTCTGCTGGTGCCATAAGATATGGTGGAATAGAAATGGGCTGAGTGCCCAGCACCAGGTCAATACCAAAATCTATATCCCTGTCCGGTGGCATGCCCGGCAGGTCTGCAGGTCTGCAGGAAATACATCGGGTAAATCCCTCACAACTGGAACATAATTGATACTGGGAGTCTCTGCACCGACATCCCTCACAAAGGCTGGATATGAAAGAAAACCTTTCCCAACCATACGTTGGGCCTTCAAGAAAGAAATCACCCTGCTGGGGACATAATCGATCGAACCTCGCCACTCAATCCGTGGCATACCAGGCATAGCCAAAGTCACTGTCTTGGCATGACAGTAAAGAATAGCCCGGCACAGAAATGACCAGTCCATGCCCAAAATAACATCGAAGTCCACCATACATAACAACAATAGATCCACTCGGGTCTCCAAACCCCCAATAGTCACAACACACGACCGGTACACACGGTCTACCACAACTGTATCGCCCACTGGCGTAGAGAAATGAACAGAAGAAACAAGGGACTCGCATGGCATATCCAGATAATGGGCAAAATAAGGCGACACATAAGAGAAAGTAGAACCAGGGTCAAATAACACAGAAGCATCCCTGCGGCAGACTAAGATAATACCTGTAATCATCGCATCTGAAGCAATCGCATCAAGCCTAGCTGGAAGAGCATAGAAGCGGGCTTGACCACCACCGGATCAACCTCCCCCTCTGGGGCGACCCCTAGATGACTGTCCTCCACCCCTAACTGGCTGGGTGGGTGGTGAAGTGGTTGGGGCTGAGGCTGATGGCTGATCCCTCTGCTGGGATGAACCCCCAAGACGACGAGGACACTGCCTCCACATGTGACCCATCTCTCCACACTCATAGCAACTCCTGGGTGCTGGAGACGGGGACTGATGGGTACCCCTGGCACTGGAATGACTAGCAGACACACCTAGCGTAGAAGAATCCTGAACTATTGGAGTACGGGACGAACCCTGGGCTGGAAAGCACTGAGTGAGGAATGACCCTACTGAGAACCGTGAGAACCATGGCCTGATGATTCCGCACGATAACCTGGGCGAGCTGACTGAGCATGATTGAACTGACGGCCTCTGCCGTGCTGAAATTGGCCCCTCGAAGGAGCACCCCCATAACTACCATGACCACGAGGCCTCTTGGCCTCCCTCTCCTCGCGCTCCTGGCGACGAACTGACTCAATCTCACGAGCAATATCCAAAACCTCCTCAAACGTAGAACCTGACACTCTCTCCCTAGTCATGAGGACCCGAAGCTGGTAGGTGAGGCTATCAACAAACTTCCTGATCCTCTCTCTCTCTCTCTCTCTCTCTCTCTCTCCGTAGCAACTAGCCAAATATCATGTCGAGCTAACTCTGAGAACCTCATCTCGTACTGAGTAACAGTCATATCCCCCTATCGTAACTGCTCGAACTGCCTACGCGGCTCCTCCCTGCGGGACTGTGGGACATACTTCTCCAGAAATAGAGCGGCTGCGGCAGTAGAGACCGCGGTCGCCTGAGTAAGATTCGTACATACTGTCAAAATCTGGGCCAAAGTCTCCTGAAGACCCGGAATCACAATGGGCACAGCTGGTGCCTGAGCTGGTGCTGCTGGAGTGTCCACAACTGGGACCTGCTCCTGAACTGGGGCGGCTGGTGGATCACCAGGTGCTGCCCCAGCTGCTGTGTGGGCTGCATCTCTACCCCTACCACGGCCTCGACCGCATCTTCGGCCTCTAGTGGCTCCAGCTGGTGGTACTGGTGGTCGCCCATCCTGACCGGTAGCGCGTGTCCACACTATCTGTGAGAGAATAGAATAATAGAAGTTTAGTTCTCGGATCAACAAATTCGCACGACAAGAATTTCAAGAATATGAAATTTTTCCTAAAGGTTCTGCAGCCTCTCGAGGATAAATACAGACGTCTTCGTACCGATCCGCGAGACTCTACTAAACCTGCTCATGACTCGTGAGACCTATGTAACCTAGGCTCTGATACCAACTTGTCACGACCGTAAACCCAAACTCGATCGTGACGGCGCCTCTCCTGAAGACAAGGCTAGACGACACACTTCCAATTCACTTTAAGAAATTAGAATAATAAATACTAAGTCTTTAACAGAAATAAAATCCCAAAATAACAGTATAAGTTTGCGGAATTAAAAACTAACACAGCCCGACATCGGGGTGTCACTAGTCATGAGCATCTAAAATAATATTACAAGTCTGAAAGTCTACTCCACTACAACATAACCGAAATAGAAGGAAATAAGATAGAGGAAGAATGCACTAGGCTGCGAATCGCCGGGCAGCTACCTAGTGAATCTCCGAAAATCTGCTGGATAGCTCTCAACCCTCGCTAGCAGGACCTGTAACGCCCGAATCTGTACACAGGGGTGCAGGGAGTAAAGTGAGTACTCCAACTCAGTGAGTAATAACATTAAATGAAGATTGAGCGATATTTAATCACGTTAAACACAACATTAAGCTATAAGAGGCAGAACAATAATCAGTAAGCATAATTAAATAGTGAAATCTCATAAAACACCTTTTAAGCAGTCAAACAATATAAAGGAAAAACAACTAGAAATGGTAAACACAAAAGAACTGCCCCTCGGGCAAAGTAACCACAGAATCGGCCCCTCGGGCAATATCATAGAACAATACCAGCCCCTCGGGCTATATCTCAATGGGTACCCGCGCTCACTGGGGGTGTACAGACTTCGGGAGAGGCCCCTACGGCCCAAGCGAATATCAAGCCATCTCGTGGCATCATAAACAGGCTCTCGGCCTCATATCAATCACAAGCCACCTCGTGGCATACAATCTCAGGCCCTCGGCCTCATTATCATAATCAGTATATCACTGATGCGGCGTGCAGCCCGACCCAAAAGTATCCTCACAATATAGGCCCTCGGCCTTACTCAGTCAGAATCTTATAAGCCCCTCGGGCAGCAGTAAAACATGAAACTCAACACAAAATATCTTTTAAAAATATCATTTAAGGTGTTTAAAACAGAATAACATAGGTGAGTTTTTGAAACCAGTAAAATATGGCATGACTGAGCACAAATGTGAAATCAAATAGTGAGGAAAATGTCAGTAAAAATCCCCTAAGGGTTCAAACAGTTGGCACGAAGCCCAAATATGGAATTTAGCCCAAAACATGATAGTATCAAACAATTTTCTATCAAATATGCAGTAAAACAGTCATTCGGGATGGACTAAGTCACAATCCCCAACGGTGCATGACCCCACGCTTGTCACCTAGCGTGTGCGTCACCTCAACATAGCCGAACGCTGTGTAATCCGGGGTTTCATACCCTCAGGACAGCATTTAAAATCATTACTCGCCTCAATCCGGCCCAAACTCTAGCTCGCGATGCCTTTGCCCCTTGAATCAGCCTCCGGATGCTCCGAATCTACCAAAAACGTAACGTAACCATTAAATTATGCTAAAGGGACGAAGCCCACTCGAAAAATGATCAAAAAACAATGCAAATCCCGAAATTACCAAAACCTGACCTGTCACGCCCCAATAACCGAAGAGTGCGTCCGGCGCTCAACCGAGTAAACACGACTGAGCAAGCCTGTTAGGTTTCATGCTACCCGAAATTCGTCTTTGAATAAAGAGGAAATGTACACCATTAATCAAATTCTATGAATATATCATTAACGACTTCCATATCATTTCCATTAGCAACCTCGTTCATAAGTTTCAATATATTACAAGTTTTATACATCTTTGCCAAATTTCAATATTTCTATTTTGATTCCAATACCCGACACCACCCACAACCTGTCTACGGAGCCTCTAAATACAACTGAAGAGTAATATGGAAATGCCAGCAACAAGGCTCCGGCTATACCTCAAATGAATAATACACAATAACCAAATGACACAGGATCCGGAAATGAAGTGGGAATCACCAAGTTAGCTGGGAGGAACATACCGCTATCTCTAATCGTAGCCGCCTATTATGGAAACACCTGCATCCATTAAAGATGCAGCGTCCCCGACAAAAGGGACGTTAGTACTGTCGAATAGTACTAGTATGTAAAGCTAAAAATCATCTTTCGAAATAGAATAACTATGCAAGGAAAGGAAAGGCACAGAAACGGCAAATTTCAATCAATTATATCCAAATGTGCAATTGAAACATATTAATTAACTCCTTTAGAATTTGCGAAAGTATTGCATATTTTAGTTTGGGGAGATCTTTAGTACCGATAATACCACAACTCACGATATCACCGTTCACAATGCCACTGTACTCTTGGTACGGAGTCCGATCTCGGCCCGATCGGCTAAGCCACCTTATTTGAAGGTGTAACCACAATCACATTTTGTATCACAATTTCCAATACGAATTACCATCATGTGTGCGGCATGGCGTCCGATCTCGGCCAGATCGGCTAAGCCGTCTTACCACAGTGCCGTGTGGTTCGGCGTATCCACATTTACCAACAATCTCATCCCAATATTCCACAACGCACCCTACACCGGCACGTGTAGTTTCGGGGTTAGGCTATTTCAACCTACCCTTCCTCGGTGACTATCGATCTCCCAAAAATATTATTATATATGTATTTCTCTTATATAGATTTGCACACAAAGGAAACAAATATACACATATAGGAATGCAATCATCTCAGAATCTTTCACGTTGTACAAATCTTTATTAACATTTCCAACCTCTCACAATAGCAATATTTCCTTGGCTCTTTGGGCCTTTAACAAGTTTCTCTATTCATGGCTCGATGGCCGTGTTTCACATTCCATACTTTCACTTCTTTTAATTTCAAGGATCATCACCAATTACCAATGTATAACATATTTCAGAATCGTATATCTCAAGTCATTAGCAATTGAAACTATAAACACAAACATAACCAATTTAGTTAATTCCTCAGTTCACATTTCATTTCCATCATTTATTTCGTAATTCTTGGCTCTTGGGCTCATGTTACATTTGGAGACTTTTTCCCCTTTTTATTCGTTCAATAACATCATCTTCCATATTGACGGGAACCAACACGTAATGAATTGCACACATAATAGAAGGAGCATGTAGGATCATAATTCACGTTTTCAAGTAGCATGATGACATGGTAACACATAGAAAGTTTAGGGAACAGAAACCTTTCAACATATCACATTAACTAATCAATTCCATATGATCAAGTAAGGGACTCATACCAAGTATTCAAACACCAATAATTTGATTCTAAGAAGAATGAAGTCAGCTATACATACCTCAAAGATCTTTTAGGCAGATTCCACATTTTTGAAGTTATCTTTATAGTCTATCATCGGCTAAACACACTCAATCAAGGCATTTAATACACATATGGGCATCTAGGAGTAATAAATTCATCAATTCTTCCTCACCCAAATGGGTATGCTAGTCTTCATTTAAATTACGACTCGGAGTCATACCAATTTAATATTGAATCCATACATTAAACATCTATATTTTGATATAAGGCTCATTCGGAATAGTCAAGCTTTACGAGTTCATCCGGGGTGACCCGGAGGGTGGGAACTAGAAATTTTGAGCTGATTATACCTAAACTTATAGAAACATTACAGAATTCCATTTCGAGAGGTAGAGTTTAGCCAACATACCTTGTTGAGCTTTCCTTAAGTTACAGCAATGCCCCGATACTTCTAGCGATAATAATCTATTGGAAGATAGCAAAAATTGATTAATAATTAGAAATACCCCCATGATGCAACTCTCTTAGGGATTTCATCGAACACCTAACATGTGAAATAGACTTCAAGGTCCTATACTTGAAACCCCTTCTTTCCTCAACTAATTTCAACAAGAAACTACCCCAAAATAGTTGAAAATTCCACATACTACAACCTAGTGTACATGCATGGCTTATTTCTAACTCTACCATATATTTGAACTCTTAACCTCTTGCATTAAAGCTCTAGGAGTAGGACATACCCGGGTGGATGATAATCTAGTGGCTAGCTTCCTTGATTCTTGAAGATTCGAACACGATTAGGTGATTTGGAGTGCTAGGTTCCCTCTTTCTCTCTCTATATCGTTCTTTCCTCTCTCTAAAATCAGTAGAAAATGACCCCAAATTAAGCCCCTAAGCCTATATATTAAAATGGGGTCGGGTTATAAAAATAGGAAAAATAAGCCTTCGAAATCGGGTCTGCGGTCGCATAATGGACCACAAAATAGGAATGTGGGCCGCAGACGCGTCGCAAAACCCGATGCCCAGAGCTGGGCTACACTGTTCCAGTTTGCGACCAGATTTGTGGTCGCAGAACAATTATGCGGACCGCATAATGGTTTTGCGATCGCAGAACTGACACAGGATCGCATTTTTTTCCAGCCTTTGGTAATTTGATCATAACTTTGTGTAGGAATGTCCAAATGACAAACGGTTTGAAGCGTTAGAAACTAGACTCGAAGGCCTTTCATTTGGTAGGATTTTCATCACATAAAACCTTATATATATATATATTTAGATATGCTCGTCCAAAATAGGGACTTGTGCAAACTCATTAGGAATTTTAGCCTATTATGAAATTTTTCCAATTTGACTTAGACTAAGGCCTTCCTTGGACCCCAAATTACTTATTATAAGACTTATACACTTGTTTACCAAATCCAATTGATGTCCATCATGTTAATAGCACGTAAAATATTTTAATTAGCCTACCTGGCAACACGAAATCCTAAATTACTTTCTGAAATTTTTCGGGGCCTTACATTCTGCCCCGCTTAGGATCATTCGTCCTCGAATGAGAAGTATAGTCCGCCCCAAAAACTTAACATAATATATCTATTTTATAACCTACCTCAGGTCCCTAAATTTTGACTAACTCCCAATTTTTTCAGAAATTTCTGCTGCATTTCGTTTGTAACTAGGCCTATCCACCTGCCAGAGAACCACCAAAACGATCCTAACAACACATCCACAACTCGACAAAGAACCATAACATATATATCCATAGCACTAATCTCAACATTACAAGCACTACATTATCATAATGATACCTGAACAGGGACTGCACATTTTTAAATCATAACACCTAGAAGGTACCTTTTCAAATCAAAATCAATTGCTATACAATCAAGAGAAAATACTTTATTTCCAAAACACTCTCGGCCTTCAATGTGGCCTCTTATACTTATAGACTTCGCCATAACACATTCGCGGAAACAATCTCCACCCCCAAACTTGCCTAACAAGTATGACAAATAGATACCCTTCATAGGCCAACTATCCATTAACTGCTCCTTCAATAATATCCACCGGAATGATGCACAAAGGATATCCAACTACCTTCTTAGACATAGACATATGAAAACAGATAATACAGGGAGAACAACGATGGGGAAACATCATACTTATAGTACGGCCTAATGTGAATTACACTTATTTCACCTTCATTATCAATTCACGTAACATCTTTAGGGAGAAAATATTGAGAATAACCCGTTCACCTTCCTAAACTCTAAACCTCTACGCGAACACCCACGCTAAACCTTTGATGACCTTCAACAATTACTTTAAGATGTGCTATCATAAACTGACCACAAAATTACCTATCGGATATATGTGATCACACGGGGATGCTCCCTTTTTGACATATTTGAACCTCCAATACCCAATAGATTTAATACAATAAGGAGAAACAGAATTCAAGATCAGGCTGGAATTATTCAGGAATCCATTAATGTGCTGAGCAGAGTATTTCATGAGGTTATATGCTAAGAGACACGAAGATTACTGCTAACAATGCTGACATCGTTAACCATTGTGATGACATCAATTATCAGACAAATGAAGCATAGAGTTAACTAAAGATACGACAACTTGCCTTCTCAGTCAGTATGCCCATGGTATGTGCAGAAACATAAAGTATCTAATCTCAACCTTTTACGAGTGAAACCATATAGCTAGGACATCTTAATATATGGATAAAATCATGTATTGGTTAGAGGGGTTCTAATGGTTAACATGATGCTCCGGGGAGAAAGAAAAATAAAACTCGTATCCACCCAGGGAGGTGGAATGCCAAGGATAGCAAAACTCCCCGCACATGACAATGACCTGGTCAATGATTCTAGAAGTCGAGTATGCAAAGGCATTAGAACCCAATGAGGCAATATAGAATAATCATGGAAGGTTGCAGATGTTCGTAATGAGTTCTCCATGGATGTTGACTTGAGAAGTACCCAGATGATAATGGAAGAAAGAAAAACATGAGAAACATACGTTGTGCTATGATAACCCCCAAAGGTGCGCTTGGTCTTGACGGAGAGCCTAGTAAGGGTCCTTATGAGAGAGGAAGTGTTACAATGACACATAGAAGGGTATGTTCTCTCATGGTTATCGAACAAGTGTTGGGAAACTAACACAATGAGTTCACTATCTAAGGAACACAATTAACACATGTTGTGGAGGTGTAAAGAGAAAATAAACATTTGTTATGAGTTGGACATGCTTCTACTATATTAACTCCCAACTGCAATACAAGACCACGTCACGGGAAACCTCAATACTAGAAACAAGGTGAGCTACTTACTGCGGGATGTCCCAAGTGGACACGAAAGTTATACTAAGATGGCGACACAAGATCTTCCTATGACGGGGATGTAAGGATCTCAATTTTCAGAGAGACTTTATGTAACGACCCGACCAGTCGTTTTGAGCTCTGGCGCGTCGTCCAGCAGTTTGAGGCCTTGAGCATCTTCATTTCAGGTATTATGACTTGCACGCGTGGTCGGAATTGAATTTCGGGAAGTTCTGAGTCGATTTGGAAAGAGAATTCTCATTTTGGAAGCTTTAAGTTGAAAGAATTGACTAAGATTGGATTTTTGATTAAACGACCACGAAATCGGGATTCAAAGGTTCCAGTAGGTTCGTATGATGATTTCGGACTTGGGCGTATGCACGGATCGGGTTTTGGATGACCCGGGAGCATGTTGGCGCCTATTGTGGCAGTTAGCATTTTGGAAGAAATTTCATAAGTTTGGGTTGAAGTGCATTTCAGTGTTATCGATGTCCGTTTGGGATTCCGAGTCTGAGAGTAGCTCCGTATGGTGATTCTCATGTTGGGACCGCGATCGGAAGTGAATTCGGAGGTCCGTGGTTCATTTTGGAGTCATTTGGCTAAAGAAAGAGATTTGAAGGTTTTTGAGAAGTTAGATCGGAAGTGGACTTTTTGATATCGGGGTCGGAATCCGATTCTGAAAGTTGGAGTAGGTCCGTAATGTCGAATATGACTTGTGTGCGAAATTTGAAGTCAATCGGACGTGATTCGATAGGTTTAAACATCGAAAATAGAAGTTTGAAATTCTAAAGTTCATAAAGCTTGGATTGGAGGTCGGTTCTTGGTTTTAGCGTTGTTTGATATGATTTGAGGCCTCGAGCAAGTCCGTAATGTGTTTTGGGACTGTTTGGTATGATTGGTTGGTGTCCCGGGGGCCTCGGGTGGATTCCGGGTGGTTAACGGATCGAAAATGGAATTTTGAGAAGTGCTGAAGCTGCTGCTTCTGTCATAACCGCACCTGCGGTTGGTGGACCGCAGGTGCGAGACCGCAGAAGCGGCCCAAGGCTAGGCAGCCCAAGACTGCAGATGCGTCCCTAAATCCGCAGAAGCGGAACCGCAGAAGCAGTGGGCCTGTCCGTAGAAGCGGCCCAGACCGCAGAAGTGGTCTTCTTTCCGCAGAAGCGTTGGTCGCAGGTGCGACCCAGGACCGCACATGCGGAAATCGCACGAGGCAGTGGCCTTCATTTATTCGGGCTCTAGGCCATTTTTGTTCATTTTCACTCATTTCTTGGGCGATTTTGGAGCTCTTGGAGGGGTGATTCCGCCTAGCATTTGTGAGGTAAGTTATTTCTAATTAATGTGAGTTTAATACTTGAGTTTTGGTAGATTAACACATAAAAATTTGTGAAAATCATGGGAATAGAGTAAAACCTAGGGTTTTGTTCAAAACAAAAGTCAACCACGAAATTTGTTGTAGAATGAAGTAGAAATCGTCTATTCTTGATCCTTAGGTTATAAAGAACAACTTCCTTCGAAAAATTTAGGAATCTGGGCACGTGGGCCCGGGGTCGGATCTTAGGAAAATTGTGTTTAAGGGTGGGAAATTGCGTAAATAGTTAGAATATGATCTTGTAAGCTTATATTGACTAGTTCCTACCTCTTTTATCTAGTTTTGAATCGTTCGGCTCCAATTTGAGGGTTCGGGCTCATTCTTGGTATTGGAAGTGCACATTGGAGCGAGGTGAGTCTCCTTTCTAACCTTGTAAGAGGGAATTGTCCCCATAGGTGAAATAATTAAATATGTGCTTCTAATTGTGGGGGCTACGCACGCACGAGGTGATGAGAGCTTGTGTGTAGCTACTATTATGTTTAAGTCCGGGTAGTCTAGGACCCAAAAGCATGCTATACTTGGATTATTTGTAATCTTATTGATAGTTCGAATTTGCTTAAATCACATCGAATTAGTAAATAAATTTCTAAAAAGATTTAAACTTCATTTTCTTAAAGTGTTGAAAGAGAATTGGTTTTTCTTGGATAATTGTTTCCTGATGACTTCTTGATTGACTGTCTGTGTGTGTTTAAATTATGGAACGGGCCGAATACCTCGGTAGATCAAATAGATGCATCTATGGTTCGCGCCATTCGACCCTCTGGCAGTGCAAAGTTTAAATATTGTTGGATCGGGCCTTACGTCCTCGGCATGATTTGCGCATGCTTGTATTGCTGCCTTGAACTTATTAAAGTTGTTATTGCCCCTTCCTGGCTTAAGAATATTTGTATAAAGGACTTAAAGAAATTTGGAGATTTCCTATAAAAGAAAGAATTATTTACTTGCTTCATTCCATTGAATTACAATCATGCTTATAAAAATCCACGATTTAATGTATTAATAATATTATTATTGGACCACTAGTAAGTGTGGAAGTCGACCTCTCGTCTCTACTTCTTCGAGATTAGGCGGGATACTTTCTGAGTACACGTTGTTTTCGTACTCATACTACACTTCTGTGCATTTTTGTTGCACATGCCATGCACCTCTAGTGGCCTAGTGGGCGTAGCAGCATGGTTGACACGGAGACTAGGTGAGCTGTATTTCCTCGAGGCGACCCGCAGCTAGTATAGTCTCTCTCAGGATTCTATTTATTTTCTGTCCAATTGTATTCCGGACAGCTGTTGTACTTTATTCGATTTTTTTCTTAGAAATTGCTCATGCACTTGTGACACCGGGTTCTGGGATGGTTATGAAGTAGTTTGTATTAATTGCTTATCATTTAATTTTGATTAAAGCGATTATCTTTTAATTGGTAAATTTGAAGCAAAATCATAGATTTCAAGAGTATTAAAACGAAAATTTAAATAAGTATTTTTGGTTGGATTGCCTGACAGTGGTGTCCGGCGCCATCA
Source organism: Nicotiana attenuata (assembly GCF_001879085.1). Lineage (NCBI taxonomy): Eukaryota > Viridiplantae > Streptophyta > Magnoliopsida > Solanales > Solanaceae > Nicotiana > Nicotiana attenuata. The sequence goes on from NW_017670610.1 coordinate 338,908, forward strand.
CGACCCTTAGTGGATTTTGGGTCGTGACGCTTTATGCACACGGCGACCACTTCAATTGACATGCACTCATATGATAGGTGTTAAGGTATGCTCTTATGTTACTCGACAGTGAGAAGGTTTCATGACGATACTCGCAAGAGAGTAGAGTGACTGTTCAACCATAGAAGCCATATACACCAGTGAGAAAAAGAGTGACTCGAGAAGGATCGCAACACTGGGATGCTTTACATGGAACTTGACACCACATAGGTAGACTTTACGACGGTGCATGCATAGGCACAAGTGAGCATATGTTGTCCATTTAAATAAAATGATTTTGTAAGAAATTTATCAGGAATAGTCCCTTGTTTAGAATTTATGAAAGCAAGTGGGAAGTATTAATAATGTTATAACTCAATTCAAGAACATAATTATAGAGCTCAATTCCATAGGAGGCTGTAAGTAAGAGAACTATGATCAGGAGGCTTTATGAATAATACGTCTCGTTCAAAGAATCGACACATGCAATGTTTTGTGACTCAAATCTTATTACGGCCATGTTCATGAGAACTCTTCAATATGGATGTACATATACAACGAGTAGAAATTTTAATTTGACTCACTTGGTGACTTTAGGTTGATAGGGCAATAGCTTAATCAATACCCCTCGACTCCACATCCCTAACGTACGTTGGTAACATACTGATACAAATACATGATCTGGCGGTGCAGAGACATAAATAGGAACAAGGGTACTCCCCTTAGCAACAAGTTCTACCAATCCTTCCATGGCTCGATACATTCTCCTAACAAACGCTTGGCCAATCTCCCTCAGATTCATTGATGGGGTCATTCCCTCCTTACTGCTTCAAACTCGTGGATTATGGTATCAAGATTACTCATCTTAGGAATAAAACATAGCGAGGAAATTAGCTCCCTATCTTGAGATCTACTGCACGATCTAGTGTATCAAAGAAGGGTGAAATTCCTAAATGTCCGAATAGCCTCCAACTTATAGATGTGGTCTACTACACACCGATAAGAAGGACTCTAATAGACACGGCTCTGAGAAATCCTAGGACACTTTAAAACCTTACGCTCTGATACTAAGTTTGTCACGCCCCAAAAACCGAGGAGCGCGACCAGCGCTCAGCCGAGTAAACCCGACTGAGCAAGCCTGTTATGTTTCATGCTACCCCAAATTTGTCTTTGAATAAAGAGGAAATGTACACCATTAAACAAATTCTATGAATATATCATTAACGACCTCCATATCATTTCCATTAGCCACCTCATTCATAAGTTTCAAGATATTACAAGTTTTATACATCTTTGCCAAATTTCAATATTTCTATTTTGATTCCAATACCCGACACCACCCACAACCTGTCTACGGAGCCTCTAAATACAACTGAAGAGTAATATGGAAATGCCGGCAACAAGGCTCCGGCTATACCTCAAATGAATAATACACAATAACCAAATGACACAGGATCCCGAAATGAAGTGGGAATCACTAAGTTAGCTGGGAGGAACATACCACTATCTCTGATCGCTGCCGCCTACTGTGGAAACACCTGCATCCATTAAAGATACAGCGTCCCCGGCAAAAGGGACGTTAATACTGTCGAATAGTACTAGTATGTAAAGCTAAAAATCATCTTTCAAAATAGAATAACTATACAAGGAAAGGAAAGGCACAGAAACGGTAAATTTCAATCAATTATATCCAAATGCGCAATTGAAACATATTAATTAACTCCTTTCGAATTTGCGAAAGTATTGCATATTTTAGTTTGGGGAGATCTTTAGTACCGATAATACCACAACTCACGATATCACTGTTCACAATGCCACTGTACTCTTGGTACGGAGTCCGATCTCGGCCCGAACGGCTAAGCCACCTTATTTGAAGGTGTAACCACAATCACATTTTGTATCACAATTTCCAATACGAATTACCACCATGTGTGCGGCATGGCGTCCGATCTCGGCCCGATCGGCTAAGCCGTCTTACCACAGTGCCGTGTGGTTCGACGTATCCACATTTACCAACTATCTCATCCCAATATTCCACTACGCACCCTACACCGGCACGTGTAGTTTTGGGGTTAGGTTATTTCAACCTACCCTTCCTCGGTGACTATCGATCTCTCAAAAATATTATTATATATGTATTTCTCTTATATAGATTTGCACACAAAGGTAACACATATGCACATATAGGAATGCAATCATCTCAGAATCTTTCACGTTGTACAAATCTTTATTAACATTTCCAACCTCTCACAATAGCAATATTTCCTTGGCTCTTTGGGCCTTTCACAAGTTTCTCTATTCATGGAACGATGGCCGCGTTTCACATTCCATTCTTTCACTTCTTGTAATTTCAAGGATCATCACAAATTACCAACGTATAACGTATTTCAGAAATCATATATCTCAAGTCATTAGCAATTGAAACTATAAACACAAACATAACCAATTCAGTTAATTCCTCAGTTCACATTTCATTTCCATCATTTATTTCATAATTCTTGGCACTTGGGCTCATGTTACATTTGGAGTCTTTTTCCCCTTTTTATTCGTTCAATAACATCATCTTTCATATTGACGGGAACCAACACGTAATGAATTGCACACATAATAGAAGGAGCATGTAGGATCATAATTCACGTTTTCAAGTAGCATGATGACATGGTAAACCCTAAACTTCATCCGGGGGTGACCCGGAGGGTGGGAATTAGAAATTTTGAGCCGATTATACCTAAACTTACAGAAACATTACAGAATTCCATTTCGAGAGGTAGAGTTTAGCCAACATACCTTGTTGAGCTTTCCTTAAGTTACAGCAATGCCCCGATACTTCCAGCGATAATAATCTATAGGAAGATAGAAAAAATTGATTAATAATTAGAAAGACCCCCATGGTGCAACTCTCTTAGGGATTTCATCAAACACCTAACATGTGAAATAGACTTCAAGGTCCTATACTTGAAACCCCTTCTTTCCTCAACTAATTTCAACAAGAAACTACCCCAAAATAGTTGAAAATTCCACATACTACAACCTAGTGTACATGCATGGCTTATTTCTAACCCTACCATATATTTGAACTCTTAACCTCTTGCATTAAAGCTCTAGGAGTAGGACTTACCCGGATGGATGATAATCTAGTGGCTAGCTTCCTTGATTCTTGAAGATTCGAACATGATTAGGTGATTTGGACTGCTAGGTTCCCTCTTTCTCTCTCTATATCGTTCTTTACTCTCTCTAAAATCAGTAGAAAATGACCCCAAATAAAGACCCTAAGCCTATATATTAAAATGGGGTCGGGTTATAAAAACAGGAAAAATAAGCCTTCGAAATCGGGTCTGCGGTCGCATAATGGACCGCAAAATAGGAATGTGGGCCGTAGACAAGTCGCAAAACCCGGTGCCCAGAACTGGGCTACACTGGTCCAGTTTGCGACCAGATTTGTGGTCGCAGAACAATTATGCGGACCGCATAATGGTTTTGCTATCGCAGAACTGACATAGGATAGTATTTTTTTCCAGCCTTTGGTAATTTAATCATAACTTTGTGTAGGAATGTCCAAATGACAAACGGTTTGAAGCGTTAGAAACTAGACTCAAAGACCTTTCATTTGATAGGTTGTTCATCACATAAGACCTTATATATATTTAGATATGCTCGTTCAAAGTAGGGACTTGTGCAAACTCATTAGGAATTTTAGCCTATTGTGAAATTTTTCCAATTTGACTTAGACTAAGGCCTTTCCTTGGACCCCAAATTACTTATTATAAAACTTATACACTTATTTACCAAATCCAATTGATGTCCATCATGTTAATAACACGTAAAATATTTTAATTAGCCTACCTGACTACACGAAATCCTAAATTACTTTTCGAAATTTTTCGGGGCCTTACACGACCCCCAGGCCCACGTCTTGGAATTCGATAAAATTCACATCATTAGATTCCTTATCTCCCCACGAGTTCATGCATATCAAAAGTTCTAAAATTCGACCACAAATGGTCTTTCAAATCCTCAATCAAAGGCCTAGGTTTCTAACCCCTAGTTTCTCTAATTTTACCCTTAATTATAGCTCTAATCCACGAATTAATACCATAGAAACGGGTTTTAGGTCCAAATTCCTTACCTCAATGAAGCTCCCTCAAAATCCTTCTTCAAAATCGCTCAAAACTCCCAAAATCGCTTTTAAAAATGGTGAAACCCTCTGAAAATCGTGAAGGAAATAATTTATATGTTCTGGTCCAGATAAACCGCTTCTGCGATACTAAACTCGCACCAACGGTCCCAGGTGCGCTTCTGTGCAAGTCACTTAATCGCCAAGCTCCGCATCTGCGTCACCCAATCCGCACCTGCCCCATCACAGGTGCGGTTCTTCAACCGCTTCTGCGGTTTCTGCCTTCCCAGGCCTTTTCCGCTTCTGCGGCCATACACTCGCTTCTGCGAGACCGCACCTGCGGTCCCCTAGCCGCAGGTGCGGTTATGACAGCAATGTAAAACTTCAACTGCCACAACCAACTTCCAAACTTCCCGTCAACCATCCGAAATCGCCCTGAGGCCCCGGGACCTCAACCAACAGCACAAACACATCATATACTACTATTCAAACTTATACCAACCTTAAAAATACCTCAAACAACATCAAAACCACCGAAACACATCGAATTCAAGCCTAAGGTTCTAAAATCTTCCGCATTCCGCTTTTAATCAAAAAGTATACCAATCCACGTCCGAATGACCTAAAATTTTGCACACACGTCCCAAATGACATAACGAAGCTAATTCAACTTCCAGAATTCCATTTCGACCCCTATATCAAAATCTCACCTATCAACCGGAAAACGCCAAAAACTCAATTTCGCCAATTCAAGCCTAAATCTACTCCGAACCTCCAAAACACATTCCGATCACACTCCTAAGTCCCGAATCATCTCCCAAAGCTATCCAAACCATCAGAACTCACATCCGAGCCCTCTAACACATAAGTCAACATCCGGTTGACTTTTCCAACTTAAGATTTCTTAAAAGAGACTAAGTGTCTCATACCTTCTCAAAACCTTTCCGAACCCCAGCCAACCAACCCGAGCACATATAAAACCGATAAGTAAAGCAATAAGAATCATAAACGAGGGAAACGACGCGGTAACTCATGAGACGACTGGCCGGGTCGTCACACGGACATATTTTTCTTCAAGATTAATCTATATACAATGGAAGATCAAGTTTAACTTAGTCTATTATATATACGGTTAAACTAACATATGTAAGAAATAAGAAACTTGAAAACAAACATTTATGGTAGAAGGCCATTTGGTATCAAAGTATTTAAGTATTCTTCTTGGTAGTAATTTTTGGTATCATTTTCTGCTGAGTCAAAAACTGAAATTTTGTTTTTACTATAAAATTTTGCAATCAACTTATTATTTAGTTGATCAACATATTCATTTCTGCTAGCTAAGATATCTTTTTAATTCTATTATGCGATTTGCACAAATTGCGTTTTAATCTAGCCATAGAAATTTTTCTCTTATTATAACGACCCGGCCAGTCATTCTGAGAGTTATAGCCCCGATCCCCTATTTACTACTTCCCATGTATCTTTTTCTGCTTATGTGACTTGCGAGGAGGTTTTGTTTTGGTTTTTGGAGTGTTTTGGAAAACTTATTCCCTAAATGGAGGCTTAAGTCTTAGGATTTGGACCGTAGTCGGAACTATGTGAAGACGACTCCGGAATGGAGTTTCGTCAGTTCCGTTGGGTTATTTTGGACTTATGGGCATGTCCGGATTGTGTTTTGGAGGTTTGTAGCTGATCTAGGCTTGACATGGCGAAAGTCGAATTTTTGGATATTTTGACCGGTGGCGGACTTTTTGATATCGGGGTCGGAATCCGATTCCGGAAGCCGGAGTAGTTCCATAATGTTGAATATGACTTGTGTGCAAAATTTGGGTCAATCAGACGTGGTTTAATAGGTTTCGCAACGGTCGTAGAATTTTAAAGTTTCAAGTACTTTAAGTTTGAATTGGAGGGTGATTCGTGATTTTAGCGTGGTTTGATGTGATTTGAGGGCTCGAATAAGTTCTTATGGTGTTTTGGGATGTGTTGGTATATTTGGTTAAGGTCCCGGGGGCCTCGGGTTGGTTTTGGATGGTTAACGGATCATTTTGAGTTGTGTTGGAATGGCTGAAGCTTGCTGCACCTAGTGTAATTGCACCTGCGCACTTTGGGCCGCAGAAGCGGCCATTGAGTTGCAGAAGTGATTATGGGCTTGCCCAGCTAGGACCATATGTGCGACCAGAGTTCCGCAGAAACGGGCTCTCAGGAGCGGTAGAGGAGCGCAGAAGCGGGCGTGCAGAAGTGGACCTTGAGGACTTAAGTGAAGTCCGCACCTGCAATGGTTTTCTTACAGGTGCGGAACCGCAGATGCGGTTATCCCCCCGCAAAAGTGAGCTCGCTGGGCAGAAAAGTGGAAATTTCGAGGGTTTGATCTCATTTTCAATTTTGAGACTTTGAGAGCTCGAATTGGGCGATTATTTGAGGGATTTTCAGAGAAAGCTTTTGGGTAACGATTCTTAACTCCTTTATGGTTATATTCCACTAATCTATGGTTGATTTCATCATTTAATTTCGGATTTGGGTTGAAAAATTAGAAAAAAAAAATAGGAAGAAGTTCTTCAACTAAGATTTTGGATTTTGAATGAGATTTTGACATCCGATTTGGATGTTTTTTTTACGAGTGAGCTCGTGAGTGAATGAGTGCTCATATTTTGTGACTTTTACCTGATTCCGAGACGTGGGCCCGGGAAGACTTTTTAGGGCGATTTCCTAATTTCTTGCTTTAGCTTTGATTTCATTGACTAGATTAGTTTCTTATAGTTATATTTATGATATGTAATTGATTTTGGCTAGATTTGGGCCATTCGGAGTCGGATATTCATGGAAAACGCATTGTTATTGAGTGATTGAGCTTGGTTCGAGGTAAGTGGCTTGCCTAACCTTGTATGGGGGAACTCCCCTTAGGATTTGGTACTGTTTTGATATGTGAGCGCCGTGTACGTGAGGTGACGAGTGCGTACACGGGCTATTTGTCGTAAAATCCAATTCTTACTGAGTAATAACCTGAAACGTCTTGTTTGAGCCTACATGTCTTAAATGCTTATATGAACTTTGTGCAACATGTTTAGTGAATTTTCCTGCTTTTCTCTTGACTTGTACTTAGTCTAAACTGTAGGATCTCTGCAGTAACTGTTGTTTCCATCATTTGAGCTGCATATTTATTTTGGGAGTACGGAACAGTATTCCGGGAGATCCCCCTGCATATTTACTTTGGGACTACGGGATGGTATCCCGGGAGATCTCCCTGCATATTTACTTTGGGACTACGGGAGAGTATCCCGGAAGATCCCCTTGCACATTTACTTTGGGACTACAGGACGGTATCCCGGGAGATCCCCCTGCATATTACTTTGGGACTACGGAACGGTATTTCGGAAGATCCCCTTGCACATTTACGTTTGGGACTACCAGACGGTATCTCGGGATATCCCTTGTTTATATTTCCGTGTACTGTACTCTTATTTTTTTGTGATTTCCTCCCGGTTAAATTTCAATCTTTAGTTTACAATGATATTTTGGTTCCGTCTTATTCTTTATATATATATATATATATATATATATATATATATATATATATATATATATATATATATATATACACACACGAGTATGGCCCTGACCTGACCTCATCACTACTCGACCGAGGTTAGGCTTGGCACTTACTGGGTACCGTTGTGGTGTACTCATGCTACTCTTCTATACTTGTTTTTGTGTGCAGATCCAGGTACCTCCTACCAGCCTCGAGTTTAGTTGCACGGTTGCTGCTGTTCAGGAGACTTCAAGGTACATCTGCTCGTGTCCGTAGACCTCGGAGTCCCCTTCTATCCCTTCTTATGTTGATTCTTCCCTTAATTCTCTAGACACTGATGTATAGAATAGTTAGAAATTTTTAGAAGCTTGTGACTTACGTTGTTCCGGGTCTTTGGGAAGTGTTTGTGTATAGACTAGGTGCCGTCACGACATCTTTTCCGCAAAATGTTAGGCTTACCTAGTCGTAGAGACTAGGTGCTGTCACGACATCTAACGGAGGGAGGATCAGGACGTGATACTTATTAAATGCACTACTATTACCATTGGGATTGATAACCAAGTGTTCAGTAAGAACCAAACCATCTTTTATTGGATGCTCTTCTTCGTTTCTGCCAAGAAGCAAGAAGACACAGAATACTGGATTTGTTCTTGTCACACCTCCTTTTCCCCGAGGGTATAGGGAGTTTTTCCACGTAAAGTGACATTAATCGAAATGGGATTATTTATTTAATTTCAGAGTCGCCACTTGGAATATTTGTTATGGTGTCCCAAGTCACCGATTTATTTTAAATCTTAAATCGAGGAAGTTTGACTCTGTTTAATGTCCGTAAAACCAGAAAATCGAGTAAGGAATTTTGTTAACCCGGGAGAAGGTGTTAGGCATTCTCGAGTTCCGTGGTTCTAGCACGGTCGCTTTTTAATCTAACCTGGCTTAATAATTGTTTAATTACTCATGTTTAGAGCCTATGTACATTTACCTTTTACCGTTTTTACTTATGTCGTTTATGGATTTAATCTTTGAAACAGACTACATGTGTGTAAGTCCGCTTTATTGGGGGCGCTAAAATCATGTCACGCGTACGTGTACACAATTTATCACGCTTTATTAATGTTAAGATTGTTTGGCAAAAGTTGCGCAAACGCGTACTTTGATTTATTTTTGGGAATCGTAATCATGTCACGTGAACGTGTACACAATCATGATAATAGATTAAATGCGCGCTTAAAGTATTTCTACGAATTTTCATTTTTTAAAATTATAATCGTGTCACGTGAACGTGTACATAATCACGATAATTTGATTAAATGCGTGCCTAAAAAAAACTTTTCTACGGATGTTTATGGACTGTTAATTCATCTAGTTTTGGGGTCGTTTGTAGAAAAAAAATCCGGGATTTTTTTCTTCCTATACCATATATGAAAGTTTATTACCAAAAATGTGCATATTTTGTATATTACCCGCCCAGTCTACATTTTACCTACAAAAATTGTACCATTCGAAAATCAGGCATTAATGGATCAGAATATTCCTTAAAAATGCGCTAAAATTAAGGAGAGATTCTTGGTGATAATTGATTCTACATTAAATTAAATCTTTAAAAAGGGAAAGGAGATTTCATATCTGCGTTTTTTTCTCCAGAAATACAATTCAAATTCTGAAAAAAAAAAGAACGAACAGATATTCAACTACTAACAGCTACAAAAACTACGAAAATATTCAACTACTAAGAGCTTCTAAGATTTGAATTCAAATTGTAGAATTCAAAATTTTCGAGTTTCAACAACTCAAAGTTGAAAAAATCTGTTCTTCGTTGTTGCTTCTATCAAATTGTCGATCAGATATATCTCTTCTTCATCTTTTCTTCTTTCAATCTAGAAATCAAAAAAAAAAAAACATCAACATCGACAACAAATCATGTACAAAATCGCAATTATGCTACAATTTAATGGCAATTGGGATACCTATGACAGATTTAGGGATTTTGAAGTGGATGCCATTGTGGTAGATGAGAATGCAAGCTACAGTACTCTGATCTCTACAATTGCAGAACAACTATCAATTGATATTGCTGAAAAAATTGTAGAAATCAAATACATCGTGAAATCAAATAGTAGATTGTATATAATTTGTAGACAAATTGTAGTTAATTTGTAGATTGTAGATAATTTGTAGATATAATTGTAGATACGTTGTAGATAAATTGTAGATAAACTATTTTATGATTGTAAATATTTTTATTGTTGTTTGTTATGTAATTCTAGGTGAGGGCTTCAACAGATCAAATTCATACTGTGATAGATGGTGTGAAGCAGTGCATGAATCCTACATTATAACTACTATTAACTACAAAAACTCTAAAATTATATATAAAACCAGTTCTACAATTCAAACAAATTTACCTACAGTTTACCTACAGTGAATGTACAAATTACCTACAGTTTAAGTACATAATATAAGAATAACTACAATTTACCTACAGTTACAGGGCAAACAGGAAACACATTATCCACAATCATGTCTACATTATATCTACATTTTAGACTACAATTAATCTTGGAATGTTCTACATAAACTACAACTAACTACAATTACACTACAAACAGTAAATCTAGGTGAGGGCTTCAACAGATCATATCCATTACACTAATTCTACAATTACATTACAATTACACTACAATTACACTACAATTACACTACAAATACACGAGAAACAGTAAATCCAGAAGAGGGAATTTTGTTTGGTACCCAAAAAAAAACTACTAAAGTGTATCTGTTGTCATTGTTTTGCTAGTTCGTGGCGTATTAAAATGTTTGTTGCAACTTTTGATTTCATGTAGACTTTCAGAAAATCAGATCACATGCCACAATTATTGCAGAGGAAATTGGCACGACATTCAAATATAATGAGATTTCGCTGGCTAATGCATCAAAGGACATCTTTCGTTGATTGATCTTGCAATCGTGGATGAAGAACAAGAAAGAATGTGGGGTATGGGTAAAAACGTGGGTGAGGGGGTGAGGGGTAAGGAGAGAGAAACGTGAGATATATGGATACCTTTAATTAAGGAGTAAAAACTGCCCATTAATTAGATATGGATACCTTTAATTAAGGAGTAAAAACAGCCCATTAATTAGACCCTTAATTAAGTATGGTATAGGATTGGTAATTTGGTATACTAAGTGTAATTTACTCAAACCTTAAACATGTAGGGTAAAAAGGTTTCCTATGTGGTATAGGAATGTAAAAATTCCAAAAATTCCAAAGGGATGGAAATAGAAGTCCACCTCACATGCTAAGTAATTAAACAACCTACTGCCAATAATAATTGGCGTCTATCTTTGGATACATGCGTGGATTTTACAAAGAAGCCTGTAACGAAAAAATAAAAATTCCGTGTCTCACAATTTTAGTAGTCTCGAAATGAAGGAAAGCATGAATTAAAAGGGAAGCCTAAAAGGTCCAGGACCGTAACAAGGATTAAATAGCAAGGCCTGTTATTGATCACGCTAAATGGGGCCAAATTTATAAATTCTAGAGGTCTAACATTAATTTTCCAAATCCAAACAAAAGCATGTAAATAAAAATGAATATGGTTCATGATTTGCCATGTGATTACAACAATTAACAATAGACAATTGAAATACAAGGTTGACTAGTCTAAACTAATGATGCCTTCTTTTACATATTTACAGAAAGAAAGAAAAAATAATTTGGGCTACTGACTTTTCAATCTCCTTGTTGATCTTGATTTACAATGAGATAGCCACTGAGCTACCCTCATAAATCAATTGACCACAAGCAGTAGCTAAACACACAAATGCAAACGAGATTAGTCTAACTGTTGAGTAATTCCTGAGTTTAATCAAAGAACAATTCCGCTTTAAACTCAAAAGATCAAAACAAATTGATTTCAAACATGAACCACCTATTTCCAGAAAATAAGTCACTATTCAGGTTACAATCAATCCAGACATGGAGATGTTTTGAGCATGAAAGAACATTTAAGCTATATCAATAGCCTATCTATGACATTAGGGTTGAATCATGACTAAGCTAGAATATAACATGCAATTGAAGTGATTCATGAGCAACAGTAGGATCAACAAAGTTAAAACTCCTCATTTCAAGATGTGTAAACAAAAAACATCACACAAACACCTCTGAATTTCATAGGCTCATATTGACACTTGAATTACTAATGTCTTTGCATCAAACTAGTCAACATAACCTACATATTCTGTTTAAAATGAATTAACAGAATCATATAACCATCAAGAGAAACATAGATGAATCAAATCTAAGCGTACCAACATCAGAAACACATAGAAATAGGTGTAGACAGGCATCAACATGTTAATTCTGCATTTCCACATTCACAAAAGTTACAAGAAGGAATCTCACATACCTATTTGCGAAAGACAGTCAACGAAAGCCAAATAAAGGCTGAAACTGGAGAATAAGCTCAGCAAACTCAAAGAAAACAGCAGCAAGTTAACAGAAGATCAACAATGAAATCCCAGAATGAAACTTGACTTCAATTCCAAATCAGCTTCAGAAAACCAAGGTTGATCCAGAAAACCAAACTTATGAAACCCGTTTTAATCAGTATATGAAGGAGACTAGACTTGTAGAAAGAAAACTTCTAAGTTGAAATTCTACCAAAAAATTAGTCTAAAGATGCAAGAAAGGAAGCTGAATTTCAGAGAGGTTTTCTTATTTTTTTTATTTTTATTTTTTATTTTTTTGTAAAATCTATGTAGAATGCCTCTCTTATATAGAATACATGAGAGCCTTATGGGGGAAAGAGACCAGGTACAAAAAAATCTGTCACCCTTCCTTAAATTCAGGGAAATGGCATCTTTTGTACCAGAAAATGGACAGCTGTATCTAAATTCAGCATCTTATCTCAACAATATTGGGACAACTATCCCTTTCTAGAAGTTTCTTTTCATTTTCACTTTTTAAACTTATGAAAATTCACCTTTTTCCAAAAATCTGGTTTAACTTAATCAAGTTATTGTACTTTAATCCCTCATTTGACAGTTTCTTATATCACTACCCTAGATTCCCTAATTTTGGTTTCCAATTACTTCCTTAAAGTTTCTATTATTACCCTTTCACCCATTTAATTCCAATTGACATTCGAACATCAGCAATCAAACAATCAAAACCAAATCAAAGATCAAACAAAACAGAAACAAACTACTAATTAAACCTAAACTAGATTACTGAACTAATAAAATTGATTCAATATAATCTAAACACATGCGATTACTTAACGATCATGCAATTAACTTAAATAATCCTATTTTAATTGAACTAGTCAAATTAATAATTAACACCTAACTAATAATCCAAAAACAAAAAAAGAAACAAGGAAAGGGAAAAGAAAAGTATACTGATTTTGGCCGGAAATGAGTGGACGATTTGAGACGAACAATGATAGTGATAAAACTTGGCCGTTCAGTGGTGATGACTTGGCCGAAATCCGGCGAGTTCGAAATAAACCAAACTAACGTGAATCAATTGCTCGTGTCAAGAGCAACCGACTCATGTAAGTTTGAGCCAAAACATGCTTGAAATTTCTAGAAAAACCATATTTAGGTTTTCTGATTTTCTTAGATTTGAAATTGGCCGGATTTGGGGAGGTTTTTGGAGAAATTGATGGGGGGGTTAAGATTCAAGAGGGTGTGGGGATCATAGGATACTAATTTGGAGCGACTTGGAGTTGTGCCGCCACCGTAGGCGATTTTTGGTGGCGGTGGACGATGAGGATTGAGAGAGGTGAGAGAGATGAGAGGTGAAGGGGAAATGGAGTCAGTCTCTAGGGTTTGGGGGTTGGGTATTCGAACAGTTATATTGTAACGGAGAGCTCCGTTGCGAGCCGTTGGATCTGTGGAGATAAACAGCTGAGATTGGGATGTGACAAAAACGACGTCGTTTGGGTTTAAGTGGGGGCTGGATCGGACCGGGGTAGGCTTTAGTATTGACTGGGCGGATTTTCTCAATTTGGGCTATTGATATGCTTGGCCCAACACAAATAAAATCCTAGTTTTCCCTTCCTTGCTTTTCTTTCTTTTTCCTTGATTATAAAAACCTAAACCAAATCCTAAATCAAAATCTAATATGTAGAATTAGATTAATTATCTGTCTCTAACATTAGAATAATTAATTAACTTAAACTAATGAAAGAAAGTTACTAATTTAATACTAAAAACTAAAAAATGTAAAAAATGAACATCATTTTTTGTGATTTTTATTTAATAATGCAATTAATTAACAAATTAATCCTAAAAATTCGAATAAAAACCTTAAATGTAATACATGAAATTTTTGACATTTTTGTGGTATCTTCTTATAATTTTAAAATATTAAATATGCAACTAAATGCAAACAACAATTAACAAGAAATTCCTAAAAATTCTATAAAAATTAAAATAATTAAAACAAATTTATTTTTTGTGAGTTTTGTAGGAGTATTTTTCATCGGGCAAATATTACGTGCTCACATCTGCCCCTCTTTGCTCGGAAACATGAATAGTTTTCGGGAAAAGATAAAGTGAGCGACTACGAGCAATTTTTGCGCATTTGGATATTCCCCGGGAAGCATTTTGAAAAAAAAATTGACCGAACCTTGCTTCAGAGGTTGCCTACATATCATTGGCTATAAAGGAGTCAAGTCAGTGTAGTTCTGGAAATTTGGTAGCTGGACTACCGGAAAAGCTGTGATTTCACTGTTGTTGTTGCTTGCTGAGCTCCTTATTACACCAAAATTAAAATGAAAAAGACTAACTAAGCCTATTAGCTACGAGTTACAAGATTCCTATATATAAGTCTTCTGAAGCTTGATCTCGAGTCTTGGCTGGTTCCCCACGCAGACTCTGACCTGAATCTTGATGCTTGCTAGCTGCAGGTGCTAGTTCATTCTTCTTCGGCTTTTTCGGATCAATGCGGGACATGCAAAGCTTGTGACTTCAATCATGTCTTGAGCAATCCACATCTTTTCTCCGCTTCTACACTTTGGATTCACTTCTTTTCTTTTCTTTTCTTTTCTTTATTTTGGATTAAGACGTCTTCTTTTGGTCATCTCGAACCCTATGCCTCATGGTATAACCTGCTCAGGCACCAAAAACAAACAAACAAAGAAAATTTTCTGCTCCAGTTTTCACTAGGAAAATTACGCGAGTTATTTGCAACAAAACTCTATACTACTTCATTATTAAAAGCAAATAAAATTTCATGATTGTGTACCCTTGGGGAAACAGAGATTGGGGAGTGGAGACCCTATATTGGAAAGGCGACTAGGGAATGGAGACCCTATGTCTAAAACAAAATCAACTAGGGAGTGGAGACCCTATGTTAGAAAAAACAACTAGGGAGTGTAGACCCTATTCCTAAAAACAAAATCAACTAGGGGGTGGAGACCCTATGTCTAAAGCTACTAGAGAGTGGAGACCCTATGTCTAAAAATCATCAACTAGGGAGTGGATACCCTATGTTGGAAAAATGACTAGGGAGTGGAGACCCTATATCTAAAAATCATCAACTAGGGAGTGGAGACCCTTTGTTGGAATAGCGGCTACAGAGTGGAGACCCTATGTCTAAAAGTCATCAACTAGGAGTGGAGACCCTATGTCTAAAAAATATCAACTAGGGATTGGAGACCTTATGTTGGAAAAACGACTAGGGAGTGGAGACCCTATGTCTAAAAATCATCAACTAGGGAGTGGAGACCCTATGTTCGAAAGTTGACTAGGGAGTGGAGACCCTATGTCTAAAAATCATCAACTAGGGAGTGGAGAGCCTATATCTAAAAATCATCAACTAGGGAGTGGAGACCCTATATTGGAAAAGCGACTAGGGAGTGGAGACCCTATGTCTTAAAACATCAACTAGGGAGTGGAGACCCTATGTTGGAAAATGCAGCTAGGGATTAGAAACCCTATACTACCATGATTTTGAATTTTCTTTCTTTTCTTCTTTTTTATTTAAGAATGAGTAAAATATGGGAAATAATTTGGAGAAAAAAATTCCCTTTTGGAGTTGTTGTCGCGGCAGATCTATTTTAGTCTCTGCGCGGTATCTTTTGGTTGCACCTGCTTCTTGCAAGGTTGCTTTGGATTACACATGTTTCCTATTTTTCAAAAAGAATAATTTGTCAGTTTGAAATGGTGGTTGGTTTTGTGGCCTCCATTGTTTCGGTCACTTGAATGGGCCCTTTCAACTGCAACTGGTTGTTTCCTGAATACCGATTGCATTTCTGACCCTGAAGAACCTCTGGCTTTTCCAAACTTTTCCATGATGGTTAGTCACGTGGGACTTAACCTTTTCAATTTTATTTTGCCTTTGTTGGCATTTGACTTTGAATTCCTCTTTCAATAGTTTTTGATTTTGAAGCATTGGCCACCATGTCCAATCGGAGTCGACTTGATGCCCCTGCCGAGGCTGGGTGCCTTTTTTGCATATTAGCTCCTATCAAGCGATAATCCTGTAAATCAGTCTTGCCATCCTTTCTTTGTCTTAGTTTCGGAACAGAGTTAGATTGAAAAGGATTCAAAGAAAAACAAACAATGAAAAATAGACAAATGAATTTAGACGAGAGGTATCCCTTTCGGGGAAAAGAAAGAAGGACTTATCTGGAGTGCATGCGGACTTCAATGAACATGACATTCCTCTTGGAATGGATTCCTGATCTGTGTAAACCGTCCAACTCTCAGAAATTCATCACAACTTATGCCTCAAAATCGAGAAACCTTGCCGGGACACTGTCAATGCAGATGGTTGTGAGGATCCTCTTTTCGATCAGTGGCGCCCTTAGCGGGTTTTCACCAATTGACCTCTCTCAGTTCTCTTCTCACCGTCGCCTTATAGTGCTCTTTGCGAGTTTTCACTAACAAGACTCTCTCATTTTCAATTTCTTTGCTTATCATTGCCTTACGATGCCCGTGAGGATTTTCACCGATAAGACTCTATCTTTTTATTTCTCTCATTTTGTTGTATTAGATTCTAGTAACTATATCCTTCAATTTGAACCTCTTTGCCGATCGATCAGAAGGACTTGAACATGGTTTTGGGGTAAAAATCATTTGGATTAAATTACAACCTTGGAACCTTTCGGCCGAACCCATTGCCGAACTATTATAACTTCTGCCCCAGTTTCAACTTTTGGGGGAATTTGGATTTTTATTTTGGTGTGACCGAACCCCAAAGAGAGTCTGCCTACGTATCCTTTCAGAACCAAGTCGAACGTAGTTCAAGGAACTTTGTTTTTAATTTTCTTTATTTTTCTTCTGTTTTTTCTTTTCTCTTTCTTTCTCCTTTTCCTTTTTTTTAATTTCATTTTCTTTTTGTCTTCTTCATTTTTTTCATTTTTAAACACTTTTAGTTCAAAAGAGGGTAATCAAAATAAGGTAACTGGCTCAAAGGGTTTATAAAAGGGGTTAATGATGTTTAATTAGTGAGAATGAAAGCCTTCGTCATCCCAATCGGAGCATTAATGCTATATAGAGAATCAAACATAGTACCTTTTGACGGCATCTGCATTGACAGCTGCTTCGGGGTCATTTCCTTTGATATCCCCCAACTACAACGCTCCCCTCGGCAGTACTCTTCTTACAATATTTGGAGCAAATTTTCCTTTTGCTTCTTCATGATGCGGGAGAATACGTCTCAAAACGAGTTGCCCCACTTCAAATTTCCTGGGCCGCACTTTCTTGTTGTAGGCATGGGCCATTCTTTGTTGGTATAACTGCCCGTGGCAAACTGCGGCCATCCGCTTTTCATCAATCATGGTTAATTGTTCCAACCCGGTCTTGATCCATTCATCATCCTCGATCTCGGCTTCAAGAATGATTCGAAGAGAGGGAATTTCAACTTCTGCAGGTATTACGACTTCAGTGCCATAAACCAATAAGTAAGGCGTGGCCCCAAATAATGTGCGCACGGTTGTGCATTATCCTAATAATGCAAAAGGCAGTTTTTTGTGCCACTATCTAGAACTTTGAATCATTTTCCTGAGGATTTTCTTGATATTCTTGTTCATAGCTTCAATAGCGTCATTAGCTTTAGGCCGATAAGGGTTAGAGTTACGATGCTTAATCTTAAATTGTTCGCATACCTCCCTCATCAAGTGGCTGCTTAGGTTTGCAGCATTGTCTATAATGATAGTATTAGGAATGCCAAAATGACAAATAATGTTAGAGTGCACAAAGTCCACCACTGCTTTCTTGGTGACAACTTTGAAAGTGACTGCTTCAACCCATTTTGTGAAATAATCAATGGCAACCAAGATGAATCTGTGCCCATTTGAAGCTTTTGGCTCGATTGGCCCAATGACATCCATACCCCAGGAAACGAATGACCAAGGTGCTGACATAGGATGCAACTCTGAAGGCAGTGCATGAATCAGGTCACCATGTATCTGACACTGATGGCACTTCCGGACAAAACTGAAGCAATCCTTTTCCATGGTCATCCAGTAATAACCTACCCGAAGGATTTTTTTTGCAAGGACATAGCCCTTCATATGAGGCTCACATACTCCCGAATGCACTTCGTTCATGATCTTTTCATCTTCTTGGGCATCTACACACCTCAAAAGATTCAGATCTAGAGTTCTTTTGTACAAGACTTCTCCGCTCAAGAAGGAACTGCTGGCAAGCCTTCTTATGGTTCGCTTTTGGTCTCCACTAGCCTGCTCGGATATTCCTTTATTTTCAAAAACCTTTTTATATCATGATACCATGGCTGAACATCTGGTTCTATTTCAATTGCATTACAATTGGATTTCCAATGGGTCAATATGAACATTGCCCGGATACGGCAGCATTGAGGCCAAAATAGCTTGTGCATCAGCTAACTCATTGTGGAATCGAGGAATATACTTGAACTCGACGGACTTGAATCGTTTGCTAAGATCTTCCACATGTTTCATGTATAGGATGAGTTTGATGTCTCGAGTCTCCCATTCGCCTTGGGCTTGCCGAATGATCAAGTCAGAATCTCCCATGATTAACAATTCTTCCATATCCATGTCAATCACCACATTCATACCCATAATGCAGGCTTCATGTTCAGTGGTGTTGTTTGTACAGAAGAAATGAAGCCAGGCTGTGGCCGGATAGTGCTGTCCAATGGGCGATATCAAAATTGCTCCAATCGTGACACCTTTTGCATTTACAACCCTATCAAAGAACATTTTCCAAGCATTGGTGTCCTCTAGAATTACTTCAACCGAGTTTACTTTCTCATCCGGGAAATAAGTACTTAAGGGTTGGTATTCATCATCAACCGGGTTCTCAGCTAGATGATCTGCCAAGGCTTGAGCTTTCATCGCCGTGCGAGTGACATAGACAATGTTGAACTCAGTGAGCAGGATTTGCCATTTTGCTAGCCTTCCCGTGGGCATTGGTTTTTGGAATATGTACTTTAGAGGATCCATTCTGGTTATGAGATATGTGGTGTAGGCCAACAGATAATGTCTGAGCTTTTCGGCGACCTAAGTTAGGGCACAACAAGTTCTTTCCAACAACGGGTACTTGGCTTCATAATTGGTGAACTTCTTGCTCGGGTAGTATATGGCTTATTCTCTATTCCCGATCACATCATGACACAGCCGAAAGAACACTAGCGAATTCGACAAATATTCTTTGATTTTGTCGAAAGCTTCTTGACACTCATACGTCCATCTAATTGCCGCATCTTTCTTCAACAACTTAAATATGGGCTCACACGTGGTAGTCAGCTGAGCAATGAACCTGCTGATGTAATTCAATCTTCCTAGCAGACTCATGATCTCTTTCTTGGTTCTCGGAGGTGGCAAATCTCAAATAGACTTTATCTTTGTTGGATCTAACTCGATACCCCTCCGGCTGACTATAAACCCCAGAAGTTTTCCAGACGGAACTCCAAATGCACATTTAGCGGGGTTCTATTTCAATTCATACATGCGCAAATGCTCAAAGAACTTTCTCAAATCCCGCACATGGTCTTCCTGCATTCTGGATTTAATGATACATCATCCACATACACCTCAATTTCCTGGTGCATCACGTCATGGAAGATGACAGTCATAGCTCTCATGTAAGTTGCCCCGGCATTCTTCAAATAAAATGGCATGACCCTGTAACAATAAGTGCCCCAAAGTGTGGTGAAAGCCATCTTTTCTGCGTCTTCTTCATCCATTAGAACCTGTTGGTACCCAGCATAACAATCCGCGAAAGAATTTATCTCATGTTTGGCATAGAGCTCAACGAGAATGTGGATGTTTGGCAATGGAAAGTTGTCCTTGGGGTTCGCTTTGTTCAAACACCGATAATCAACGCACTCTCGGGTTTTCCCATCTGTCTTTGGCACTGGAACCACATTAGCCAACCATGTGGTGTATCGAACCACTAGATCACACCATCTTTCAATGTTTGGTGACTTTTTCTTTGATCTTATCACTGATGTCCGTTTTAAAATTTCTCTGCTTTTATTGGACGGGTGGATAACCGAGATAAGTTGGCAATTTATGCACTACCAAATCAACACTCAGCCCTGGCATATCATCATAGGACCATGCAAACACATCTTTGAATTCAAACAAAAGTTGGATCAATGCATCTCTAGTTCTTTCATCGGCGTGAATGCTTATCATGGTTTCCCGGACCTCTTCCGAACAGCCCAAATTAACTGGCTCGGATTGATTTAAGTTTGGCTTAGGCTTATTCTCAAATTGTTTCAATTCTCGATTTATTTCCGTAAAAGCCTCATCTTCATCATATTCCAGTTCGTGATTCATTACTTCACATTTAGACGACATTTTAGGATCCGAGCATGAAGTCCGCAAGCATGTCATGTTATTTAAGTCAGCAGTATTAGAACTGAAAAGAAAAAGATAAGAAAAATAGCAAAATCAGAATAAAGAAAAAGGAGACATCCATTGACAATGAAATATTGATTTCATTTCATTGAATTGAAGATAAGAGGGTTTACATCGAAATCAAAAGACAATAAAATAAAAACATTCGAGTTACACCCTGAAATAACTCGTAATGCAGAAAAGATTGCAAGACTGGACTACCCGGATTCCCGCCTAACAGGGAATAGGTAGCTTTCCAATTCTGAAGCTTGGCATTTGGTCCCATGTACATCACCTCAGCAGTGCTCGTGCCTCCCCCCGGCTGGACCATGTGGGATTCATACAACATTTGTTTCATGGCTTCAAAAATATCCTCAATCTCTTCGGCCGTGAAGGCCTCTTCTTCGTCTTCTTCTACATACTTGGGTTTAACAAATGACCTGGCGAAATGTGGAACAGGCTGGGGCAGGACCCATCTATTTTTCTTGCGCTCATCATCCCATCTTATATCGGCATTTGTAGCTTGGAAACCTATGCCGAAGAACTTTCATTGGCAGTGAAGTGATGGGTTCTGTGATGCCTTGTAGAGATACCCCGAGCCCCTTTCCGGGCTTGTACCAATGTTTAATCATTTCACTGGAGACCATGACCAATACACTATATAAGCAAGGTTGAGGGAACGGGGCCCCTTCTTCGCATTGGTCGGCGACCACAATTTCAAAAGCTTGGTACACAATGTGTTCACTTCCTTCTCTAGCTTCGAGACACGGGACTGAAGGGTCCCTGTAAATGGATTGTTCATCCTCTCCATGGACAAAAATTTCTTGGTTTTCATGTTCAAACTTGACCATTTGGTGGAGAGTGGAAGGCACAGCTCCTGCAGCATGGATCCATGGCCTTCCGAGGAGAAAATTATATGAGGTATCCATGTCTAGAACCTGGAAAGTCAACTTGAAATCCACAGGGCCAATGGTCAAAATCAAATCAATTTCCCCTATTGTGTCTCGCTTGACACCATCAAAAGCGCGTGCAAAGACATTGTTTGGTCGAATTCTTTCTGTTCCAATTTCCATCTCTGAACCGTTGAGAGAGGGCAAATGTCAACCCCAGACCCACCATCTAGCATGACTCTCTTCACATAATAACCTTCACATTTGGTAGTCAAGTGAAGGTCTTTGTTGTGGGTGGCTCCCTCTGGGGGCAAATCATCGCGGCTGAAAGAAATCCTATTGACTTCAAAGTATCGTTCAACCATTCTTTCCAATTGTTCCACTGAAGTTTCAACCGGGACATATGCCTCGCTCAATATTTTCAAGAGTACTTTCTGATGTTCATTCGAGCTTAATAGCAGAGATAAAAGCGAAGCCTGGGAAGGAGCCTTCCGTAGTTGGTCAACTATGGCATTCCAAAGTTTCACTTTTCGGAAGAACTCTTCTGCTTCTTCATCTTTGATTTCTCTAACTCTTCTGGGTTGTAATACTTCCCAGATTGGTTCATTTCGTTCACCTCCCCCATGATCTCTTTCCCTTTGTAAGTAACTATCGTCTTGTTGTAATTCCAAGGGACTGCTATGGGGTCTCTCTACGCGGCTGATAACCACGGCTCAGTCAGCCTTGGTGGAATTACCGCCCCCCACGCCATATAAGTCCCTTTTGGTACATTCAGCGTGACTTTCCTTTGCTCAAATCTTTTGAGAGTGTTCAACATGAGTTTTTCTTTCCTTGGGGCCTTAGGTTTTTGTTTCCATAGCTTTTTCTGCAACTTGAGGAATTGGAGGGATTTTCTTCTCAGTTTTGGCTTGTTTCGCCGCCGCTTTAAGTCTTGCCTCTGAATCGGCAATGGCGATGATAGCTTTCAAGGCTGGATCAAACTCTTTATCATTATAAATCATTCCAATAACCGGCTCGTTGTTGTGAGCCGGTAATGGATTATTAGTCACATTGGGGACTTCCTCGTCCCTCAGCACCACTCGCTTTTGTTCTATCAAATTCTCAACTGCCCTCTTGAGAGTCCAACAATCCTCCGTATCATGACCCTCTGCCCTCTAATGATAGGCACACCTGGTACCGGGCCGATATGATGGAGATTCCGGATTTTGCCGATTTGGAGGCACAGGTTGCAATAGACCCATCAAGATTAATTTCGGAAACATGCTAGAGTAGGACTCACCAATAGGGGTGAAGTCATTTCTTCTAGGAGGATCATGGGGGCGTGTATTATGTTAGTAGTTGTTTTGTGGTGGACGGGGGTTATATGGAGCTTGGTGAGGATGGTTATTTCTGGGAGCTGGAGCTCAATTTTGGTTGTAGTGCTGTTGTGGTCGTGTATAGGATTGGGCATTCATCACCGCATAGGGAGGCGGTGCCATGGCATATGCTGCATCTTGATGGGAGTAGTAGTGTTGTGGGGTTCTGGAAGGTAGGTAGGAATGATCACGTGATTGACGGGGGCCTCTCAAACCTGAGCCATCATGCCTCCTTCTTCCTTTTTCTTTCGATTTGCTAAACCTCCCGAGCCATTCTGGATGGCTTGGGAAGTGGATCTTAAAGCAGATTGACTTATGGTCTGGCCAGTTTTCAGGCTGCTTTCTACCATTTCTTCGATTTTTATGGCCTCCGGGAACGGTTTGCCCATAGCAGACATCATATTCTGGAAGTAATCAGCCTCTTGGGCCTGCAAGAAAATGTTAGACCATTTCTGTCTCATCCATAGGTGGTTTCACTCTGGCTACTTGCTTACGCCACTTGATAGCGTATTCACGGAAACTTTCTGCGGTTTTCTTCTTGAAATTGGTTAGGGAATTCCAATCTGGAGCTATATCAACATTGTATTGAAATTTCCTGATGAAATCTCGGGCCAAGTCGTCCCATATATGCCATTGGGAGATGTTCTGGTCCATGTACCATTCTGACACAATTCCTGTTAAGCTCTCCCCAAAATAAGCCATCAGTAATTCTTCTTTTCCACCAGCACCCCTCAGCTGGTTACAGTATCATTTCAGATGACCAATCGGGTCTCGTGCCCGTCGTACTTTTTGAATTTTGGCATTTTAAAGCCATCGGGCAAGTGAACATGAGGAAACATGCATAGATCAGAGTACGAGACACTCTTTTGGTCACTCAAGCCTTGCATGTTCTTAAGACTTTTTTCGAGGATTTTCATCTTCCGAGCCATCACTTCTTGCTCGGGGTTTCTCGCGATTCTTTCCCGTTTCATGGGAGACTCATACTGCGGGTTCTGAGGGTAAGAGTTTGGTGTCTAGCTGAAATTGCGGGACTTGAAAATTGAAAGCTGGAGGCTCGAAGCATGGTCTAGGCACTGTTGGCTATGCCGAAGTAGAGACTGGTAGTGCGGTGAATAATGTAGAAGGTACCCCCGTAAACGGTGCCTGTGGGCGAACCTCAAAAGGCATACCGGTAAAATTAGCTGATATAGTGGGGTACCCAAACGGGATGAATGGGTTGGTTACGGGGATGGGGACATAGGAGGTTCCATTCGTCCTGGGAAGCAGTTCAGGAAATCTGGGGATTGTACTGGGCGGTTATTTGCCATTAGACCAATCGTCCCACATCTCTAATATAGGGCAACGCAAAGTAAACACACAGCAGCAACACGAAGAATACTCAATTCAGTATCATACCAAGGTAAAAACAGGATTTCTAACCTAGCATGCCACATAATCCAAATAAGGCAGTTTGAGCAAATAAAGCAATTAAGGCAATTAGACATGCTTCCCTAAGCTAACAACATGCTTAAATTGCAAATAGTGTAAGCAAGAAAGGAAACACAATTAGAGTTACTTAATGAAAACAGGATTTTCAACAATTAGCACAAGTACGCACTCGTCACCTCGGGTACAAGGCATTTCAAATATCAACAATACCAAATCCTAAGGGGAGTTTCCCCC
This sequence comes from Nicotiana attenuata, assembly GCF_001879085.1. NCBI lineage: Eukaryota > Viridiplantae > Streptophyta > Magnoliopsida > Solanales > Solanaceae > Nicotiana > Nicotiana attenuata. Next base: position 363,318 of record NW_017670610.1, read on the forward strand.
ACACAAGGTTAGGCAAGCCACTTACCTCGTACCAGTTCAATCAAATCTATACCACGTTCTTGCCATGAGTATCCGACTCCAGATGGCCCAAATCTATCCAAAGTAATTGCATAATGTAAATAACACTTCAAGCAACTAATTTAACTAATTAATCTAAGCTAATACGTGAAATTAGGAAAAATGACCAAAGCGCCCTCGGGCCCACATCTCGGAATCGGGTAAAATTTACAAATTCAGAATTCTCACACTCTCACGAGTTCATACATACCAAAATGACCAAAATCGGACCTCAAACGGTCCCTCAAATCACTAGATTAAGGTCTCAAGTTTCCAAGCCCTAACTCCCCAATTTTAGGCTTCAAATCCCCCAAATTCATGTTTAATTAGGTAGAAATCACAATAGGATCGAGTATTAAGTCCATAACGCTTACCTCCAGGAAGTTCTCTTTGATTCCCTCTTCAATCTCACTCAAGAAGCTGCAAAACCGAGTCAAAAATGGTGAACTTAGGCCAAAAATCGTTTTTGTTATAAAATAATGACTGCAAAGTAAATAAACTGAAGACAAGTATACAGAGAAACTGATGTATTATTCAACTTTTCAAACTCATGTACATAATGAACTGAAATCTCCTCTATTTATAGAAGAAAGGAAGCTGCTGTGTAAGATGCTACTGCAAGCTGCTGTGTAAGCTACTTGTAAGCTGTTGTGTAAGCTGCTTGTAAGTTGCTTGTAAGCTGCTACTGCAAACTGCTACTGCAAGCTGCTGTGTAAGCTACTTGTAAGTTGCTTGTAAGTTGCTACTGTACCAGATATAGATAATCTTCTACCGAGGGTAATATTTATCCATAACGGGGTACCGAAATGATAAGCTTCTTCAGGAGGCTTATTTCCAATAGAGTACTAAATAAATAAACATATTTACGGCGGTGTCTCATATGGATAAGCTTCTTCAGGAAGCTTATTTATAACGGAGTACTAAATGAATATACATAATATAATATATATTTATAACATTTTTAAACATTCGGCCCAGCTATTAAATTTACTTAATCACGATCGCGGGACATCCATCGCAATCGCGAAGCACAAGCTTCACTGACTCCAATATTACTCTACGCGAACGCATCATCTCCCACGCGAACGTGATGCTCAGACATCCTGCACCTACGCGATCGCGAACAAGGGACCACGTTCGCGATGCACAAACTCGTGGTCAACCTCTGGTCCACTTGGCCTTACGCGAACGCGACCTACCACACGCGTTCTCGAACAACAACCTTACAGCCTCACGCGATCGCAGCTCCAACTTCGGGAACGCGAAGAACAGCCTGGACTTGCCCCCTACAAAAGCTCTATACGATCGCGGGCCTCCTCACGCGATCGCGAAGAAGGAAAACCTGCAACAGAACTGAAGCAAAAATCTGCAATTTCTCAACTATGCATTTGGTCCGTTTAACCACCTGAAACTCACCCGAGGCCTCCGGGACCTCAACCAAACATGCCAACCTATCCCATAACATCATTCAAACTTATTCCAATCTTCGAAATGCTCAAAACAACATCAAAACACCAAATTTACATCGGATTCAAGCCTAAGGATTCTAAAACTTCCAAATTTTGCTTTCGATTAAAAAGTCTATCAAACCTCGTCCGAATGACCTAAAATTTTGCAAGCACGTCAAATTCAACACTACGGAGCTACTCCAACTTCCGAAATTCCATTCCGACTCTTAGATCAAAATCTCACTATCGAACCGGAAACTTCAAAAATTCAACCTTCGGCATTGCGAGCCTAAATAAGCTACGGACCTCCAAAACACAACCCGAACACGCTCCTAAACCCGAAATCACCCAACGGAGGTAACAGAACCAACGAAATTCCATTCCGAGGCCGTCTTCACACTGTTCCGACTATGGTCCAAATTCTAAAACTTAAAATTTAGGGACTAAGTGTCCCAAAACACTCCGAAACCCAAATTAAATCCTCCCGGCAACTCACAATAGCATAAACAAACACGGGGAATGCAGTTAATAGGGGATCGGGGCGTAAATGCTTAAAACGACTGGCTGGGTCGTTACAATGGGACTTGGGCATATGCCCGGAATTGAATTCCGAGGTCCAAGCCCGAGAAATGAATTTTTGAAGAAAATTGTTTAACTGAAATTATAAGAGTTTTTGGAAATTTAAATGTGTTTGAATTTAATGGTATCGGGTATGCATGTTCGGTTTGGAGCCCCGAGGACTCGGGTGAGTTTCGGATAGGTTTCGGGGTGTTTTGGACTTAGAATTTTCTGCTGTTCTGCTGCTTCTAGTGTGCTGGTGTATTGTCCTTCGCGTTCGCAAAGGAACTCTCGCGAACGCGAAGAGTAAGTTAGTCTGAGGCAGATTTTCTTCTACGCGAACACGAAGCATTGGGGGGTGCTACCCTTCACGAACGCGACCTGGCTATCGTGAACGCGAAGGCCATTTGGCAGGGAACTGGGGAAGGGATTTTACCCTACGCGAACGCGACATAGGTCTCGCGAACGCGAAGGTCGGGGGGGGGGGGGGGTTAACCCTTCGCAAACGCGAAGAAGACCCGTCCAGTGAATTAAAACAGAACCAAAAACGGGAATAAGCCATATTTTCATATCTCCTTCCCTAAAATCAGACCTTAGGTGATTTTTGAAGAAAAGTTCCAACACCAAATCATAGGTATGTGTTCTTAAACTCATCTCCTTCATTTTTCATTAACACCCATTAGATTTCTAGGCCTAAATATTGTTCTTCCATGGTATGATTAGGGCTTTTGGGTAGAATTAGGGCTTTTGAATTATTGAGAATTTAGACCTCGTTTTGGGGTCGGATTTCGAAACTAATTGCATATTTGGGCTCGTGGGTATGGGTGATTGGGTTTTGGTCCGAACCTCGAGTTTTGACCAAGCGGGCCCGGGGTCCATTTTTGACTTTTTGGGGAAAATGATAGAAAACCTATAATTAAGCTTTGGGTATGAATTCTTTAGCATTTATTGATGTTTTCAAATTAATTTGGGCTAGATACAAGTAAGTTGGAGGCGAATTCTAAAGGAAAAACGGTATTTGAGGCTTGAGTTGGCCGTGGAAGTTCGAGGTAAGTGTTTGGCCTAACCTTAGCTTGAGGGAATATGTGTTGTGTCTTAATTGCTATGTGTTGGTGTCAAGTACGACGTATAGGTGAGGTGACGAGTATCTATACGTTGGTGCCAAGCATGTCCGTGAGTCTTATATTCGGACTTGTTGTGATTTTACGGTGCCAAGCATGTCCGTGAGTCTTATATTCGGACTTGTTGTGATTTTACTATATATTGATCATGCTTAACTTGATGGTTAGCAACCATGGGACAAGAATTATGATTATTTTCGTGGTATTTGTTTATCGTTGAGCATTGACTCCAGTTGGGGTTTCATTTGTGAAGTTAATTGTTGGTATAAGTTTGGTTATAGCTGCTTCCCTTGCCGGGACGTATTTAATTCTTACTGTCGGTTCCCTTGCCGGGATGTGTTTATTCTTGTTGGTGGTTCCCTTGCCGGGATATTGTTGTTTCCTTATTATTCCCTTGCTTGGATTCTTTTTGTGATTGGAGTTGATTTGTATATTGGGATCGGGTTGCACGCTGCAATAATATTATATGGGATCGGTTTGCACACCGCAACAAGGAGTAATAAGGGAAGATAGGAGGGGTCGGGTTGCACGCCGCAACAGTGATATATGAGTTGGATCAGGTTGCATGCCGCAATAGTGTTATATGATTTGGATCAGGTTGCGCGCCGCAACAGTATTATATGATTTGGATTGGGTTGTGCGCCGCCAATAAAGAATAAAAGTGGACACTGATTCATTACTGTTTCTTTATTCTGGCTGATGTGAAATTTAAGATGTTCTTTATGTTTTTCTCCTGAGATTCTGTTGGTACTTGATAGTCCCCATATCATGTTTCCCCTTCCCATCTTTAACTGCTAGTTCCTGTTATTATTACTCGTCGTATATGCTTTAACTGCTAGTTCCTGTTATTATTACTCGTCGTATATGCTTTAACTGCATAGGTTTATTTGGTGGTCTTGTCCTAGCCTCGTCACTACTTCGCCGAGGTTAGGCTCGACACTTACCAGCACATGGGGTCGGTTGTGCTGATAGTACACTCTGCACTGTGTGCAGATCTCGGTAGCGGAGCTTTTGGACCATGGCGAGGTTGCTGCCTTCAGCCCATTAGGAGACCCGAGGTAGTCCTGCAGGCGTTCGCAGGACTTGGGGTCCCCTTCCTATCTAGTTTCATTCTGTTACTTTTCTATTTCAGAGACAAAAATGTACTTTCTTGTTCAGACTTTATTTGTTGTTTTCTTAGATAGTCTGTGATATTGTGATACTAGTTCTGGGTAGAGATGTATTTTGTATTTTCGATTTGGCTAAGTTATCAGATTTCGTCTTCCGCATTTCTTTTATTATTATTATTATTATTCCGCTGTTGATCGTATGTTGTTTTAAAATTGTTAAAAGGTTAAGAAAAAGGGTGGTAAGATCTATAATACTCGGCTTGCCTAGCTTTCACGAGTAGGCGCCATCACGACTCCTGAAGGTGGGAAGTCCGGGTCGTGACACTTGTGAAGTAAGGATGGGAAGCTAGATTACAACAAATCCAAGCACCTGAAACAGGACCTGTCTATTTGCACATACAACAACCTTGTTAGCTTGAGACATTTAACATATAGGGAATCGCATATTTGGGATGCAATGCACCTGAACAGTTAAACGTTTCTAAATATTTTTGCAACGGCTCTATGTTTCATCCCGACTTTTATTATCTCTTTTCTCAAATTTCAAATCCTAATTCTTTTTCTTTCTCTTTTGCTGTTTTTCGCTCTTTTATTCCTTCACTCTTTTCTTTTTTTTTTCCACTCAATTTTTCCTTTTTCTTTCTCTCCTTTTTATTCTTTTTTGATTTATTTTTCACTCACATTGTCTATTATTATGATCGAATCCGATGGGGATTGCATACGTATCATGACGCCGCATGAATCAGATCATTACGTAGTTCAGGGAATAAATGCGGAAATAAAGAATATAATGTTTTTGGGTTTTTCAATATTTCATTAATTAAAAATCTTTTTGGGGTTTTCTATTACAAAGACTTGGAAATACTGACATTAAAAAAACATACAAACTGAAAACAGAAGAACAAACAAACTTGGAAAAGATAAACAGACTCGAAAAGGTAAAATACAGACTCAAAGCCACAAGAAAATCAGGAATACATAAGAGCCTCCAATGCTACTCTAGGGGCCCGCGGGACATTAGTCAGTCTCGACGCGGGCCTGCGTGCAATCTCTTCTTGAAGGTATTTTAAATTAGCCATCACCTGACGGACAAAAGTCATCACAGAATCAAACAACATTGACCTGGTCATATCTTCGCATTCATGGCACTTCATTGCGACATAATTAGCGATTTCTTTAATCCTCATTCTAATGACACCCTTTTCTTGGAGCAGGCATCCAATTTGCTGAGATCGAGCCTCCAACAACTGCGTGGCCGTATGGTTTTCGTCTTGCAATTGTTGTATGTCTTCTTCCAATTGGGACATCAATGTACCACAATGCTCTCTTTCCACTTTGAAGTCCTTGGTCTGTTGTACCATTTCATTTTCAAGGATGGCCAGCTTCCTCCTTAAAATTGTGACTTCTTTGTCGTATCTCTGCTTCAGTTGGTGAGCCAACCTTGTCCGTTCTTCCGCACCTTTTGCCAACTGTGCTTGAGCCCTCAACAAATCTTTCTCGGCCTTTGTTAGGTCGGTCGCATAATCATGCACCTTCAACCTTAAACTGCTTATGAGTTTCTCATCCTTGTCGCTCCTCATAGGCGTTTCAGCAGCCATCCTCATGTCCCGGAGTTGAGCTCGGAGCGCCTCGTTCTCCCGGGTCAACCTTCTCCTCTCACCTTCAGCTTCTTGCGCCTGTAAGTCATTATTAAATGGGATGTTTCTCAACTTTTCTTCTAAGGTGTGAATGGTGGCTTGATATTTCTTCTCATTTTCTCCCCAGGCCAACCGTTCTCGGATTTTATCATCAAAAGCCTGGATGTGAGGTCTTTTAGCGGGCCTTTCGGGCTCGGACTCTAGCTCATCATTAGCACAAGATCTTTTCTCAAACCATATGGCATAATCTGGGTCTACTTCACCTCTCACAGGATCTGGTACCTGGGTGTCATCTTTCAGATAGCGGTAACCATTCCAATCTTGTTGGACTAAAGCCTGGGGGAGTGGAGCTTCTGGGTGTAGCTCAATGACTTGGGTACTCAAACTTCATCTTCAGGCACCACTTCATATCTTCCAAACTGTGCTAAAACTCTCTGCGGTGCGTACGGTTGGACACTTCTTAAACCCACAACATCAAATAACTTTTTGTAACCGTCCCTTACCGGGAGCCATCCCAAAGTCCATTCAATCTGGCTTGCCTTTAGAGTTCTTAGATGGAAGACCCAGGCTTCAAACCCTTCTGGAGAATTGTAATCTCTCACCCTCTCCTCATAACTCTCGATGAAGTTGTTCTTGCTCGGGCCATAACTCATGAATTTGGGGTGATGGCGGAGATGCTCGATCAACCACATTTGCAAAAGAATGTTGCAACCTTAAAAAAACTGAGCCCCGGACTTACACACACTACTGAAAAATTGGTCTATGGTAACGGTTGAAAAACCGTTCCCACAGACTGCCAAACCGTTGCCGTAGGGATTCTGGAACGGTTTACAGCCCGTTACATTAGCTGGCGTACCCATAGGTCTACTGGAACGGTTCTTGCAACGGTTTGAATCACCGTGACAATAGATACGTCTATCGCAACGGTTTTCCCTTTCTCTGTTGGACCGATTATTTTTTTCAATTGGAACGGTTTAAAACCGTTACTATATTGTTTATACAACGGTTCTTAACCGTTGCCATAGTATTTAAAGCAATACTTATGTAAGCTTTGCTACTGTTATGTTGGATATAGCAACAGTTTCTTTAAGCTATCGTAACGGTTATATTTGTATTGGAACGGTTTGTGCATCATTTTGGAACAGTTTATAGGAGCTTTTGCAACGGTTTATATTGTCTACTGGAACGCCATTTGTATCCTATTGCAACGGTTCTGGTAGGCTATTGTATCAGTTGAGTTAAAACCAAAATATAGCATCATAAAATGAAACTATTAATAATATAAAATTATCCATCAAGCAAATAATATCCATGAAGCAAATGTTCTACCCCATGAGTGCATAAGTTTAGTACATTTCAAGAGGGTAAATAAGTTTCAAAAAATATTGGTAACAAAAGATTCCTAGAACATTCATCTATAACAATTCAAAATTCATCTCAAGTAAGGTCTAGTTCTTCATCGTCTTCATCATCCATTTCTTGATCTACTCCACCTACAAAAGAGGATAAGTAAAGTTATTATCCTTCAAGAGAATTCGGTCTAAGAATACTCATAGCACAAATTGCCATGAAAAAAAAAGAACAGAGAGCTAGCTACTATTACAGAGTGCAAAATACAGAGAAAACTCTCAGTTATTACACTCTTTTTCAAAAGGCTAATTGTTCAAGCGGGGAATCAACTTTGATACAAAAGACTCAATTTTGGTCTCTTCTTGCTCAATTTTTGCTGTTAATTCACAAGTTTCTAGCATTTCCCTCCACAATCAAAACGACTAAGTTGAACAAGGTTTGATGCATATGGTTTGATTATCTTTTTGCATACTGATGATACAAGGTTTGATGCATACATCTTAGATAGAAGTGATAGCTTGGATACAATTGAAGCATCGTTCGTTCAACTCCATAGCCAAATTTGCAATTCTAACCACTCGTTATACTAAATGTACATCTAATCCGCAAGTCAAATCAAGTCAAAATCAAATTTTAAATCAGTAAAACTCAAAGCAGAAGAAATAGAGTGGGAAAGGAGAACAAACCAGATTGCTATTACAGCGATCGAGATCCAACCTTAAGAAAAACCAAGAATTTGCAGGCAAAAAAAGCTTCAAGTATCAACCTCAGTATGAAAAGTTCCCTGCCATAAAATTAAGACAAAAATTGTTAAAATATAGTATTATAAAAAGTTAAAGCGATGTAATACAGAAATTAGTGGATGAAAACTAAAGCTTCATGCTTAGATAAATGTATCTAGAACCCAAGTTTTTATTGGCTCATATGAGGCAAATTCAACAGAATGCTTTTGTATGCAACAGAATGCTTTTGTATTCTGGCAAATCAATGAAGGGGAGTGTGGCCTTCTGTAGGTTAGCATTCTGAAAGTTTTATTTGGGCCATGCTTGCCGATTGATTAGTAGGAACACTCAGTTTGTTTGGGTTTTGCTTGCCGATTTACAAGTAGGAATATTCAAACTTTGATTTTGTGTTTGTCTATTTTAAAATGTAGCCTCTTTCCTCAAATCATTCACGAGTGGAAGGAGTTATGTTAAACTCTAAACGTTGCCATTGCTTTATCGAGATAAAGATAGTTATAAACTGACTAAATAACTAGATTCTTGGCACAAAATCATGGCCGAAGCATGATGATTGAAACAAGTGAGCAACTCTCTCATTCTTCGTTTGTTTAATCTGTTTTTTCTGAAAACTTATAGAAACAACTAACTCAACAAATATTATGGGTATTCATAGGACATAGGCCAATAGTATCACGTCGATGCTAAGTCAATTGAAAGATGACAATTCTATCCGAAAGAATTGCTGGTACTTGAAAGACAAAGCGATGCACTTTGAAGAATTAAATTTACTGCATTATTATCATATGAGTTAAACTTAACTCAATATTCAATATTCACTTAAAAGGACAGTGATTTAATGTTAGAATATTCATTGAACGACACAAAGCCTATATTGAAATGAAATAGTAACCATAACCAGAAGACATATAATATAATAGAATGATGTGCATAATGGGCCGTGGTTATTTACAGTAACCATAGAAGTTGACAAAACCACACTACAAGTTTCTATTGCTATGAGTAGCAGATACATCAGTATGAGCCAAACGGTGGAGCACTCCAACAGTTGCAAATGAAAAAAGGGATTCATAAATGAAACTTATATAGCCAAACAAAGTAAAACAGAGGAACTTAATAGTTAGAAAAGTTAAATATTACACAACTAAGATAATAAATCTTAAATCTGTTGAAGCTAAGACAAAATATTAGTTAAATAAATCTGTTGAAAAACATGAGTTATGTCTGCAACATGAAATATTAGTTAAACAAATATGTCAAAAACCATACCTGAGTTTGCATGAAATATAATGATTGTTCCACAAGCTATTTCTATTCATAATTATTCAGTCACTGGAAGTTTGGTACTCAAAGAAGAAGGGTAAGGCAGATATCATCTATCCTTGCATTCTTTTGCAGGAGCCATCATTAGTTCTATCAAATCCAACAAAAGCTATCTTTTTCTACTGATTGTGAAGTGCTGCCTTTTATTAGTCTTCTTTGTTTTTTGTAAGCCACAAAATTAGGACTAGCTTGTAGCAAAGCATTGTCCATTCTCGCTCTTAGGACACTTTAAATCTGTACTAGAAACATCATTCATTTTTTTAGTCTGTGTTGTTGTATTGGTTGTCAGAAAGTTAAACTTAAAGATTCAGGATCATGTATTATGTTGGAAGTTGGAAAAATGAATCCGAGTTACAGTGTTAAAAGCTTCGTTTCTTCTCTTTACATCTATGATTTCACTCGACAAGAGACCTTACGCATCCCTCATTGCAGGACTGGCATTTGCCTCGAGTTGAGCACATTGAAGCGCCAGATCCACTATTTTCAGGGCTTTCCATTATCAGCAGCAAACAAAAGCTAGGAAAATGAACACCCAAAAGACTACATCGGACACATAAAACACGTATGAATTAAGAACCTTTTTGCCAAGACTACAGCATGAATTAAACAAAGAACCCAAAAGACTACAGCATGAATTAAGAACCTTTTTGCCAAGAACTAAAAAACACAGTAAAAATAACCAAAAGAAAAGAGAAAATTACTAGGCATATGGTGATTTTGGGCTTCTCTGATTCGAGCACAAATATGACTTTAGAATTTGGGGATTTTGGGAAGGCTAGCAACTGTCCTTGAAGAAGTGGGTATCTGAGTTCATTGGAATTGTAACCTGCGAAGCTTCGGAGAAGTGCCAGAAAGACCGACGGAAAATGGTGAACGACGACCACGTTTTCGACTTTGGAAACTCTAGGGTTTGATGGTTATTATGGTCCAATGAAGAGATAATTGCATAGATATAGAGAGAGTGAATGTGACAAAGTAAATCTGAAAGATTTGGAAGAAATTCGGCCAAGAGAGGATTTAGGAGATGGATTCTTGAATCCAAGTCAAAAAGAAAAGAGAGAGGGGATCGGAGTTTGGATGTATCGACTGTATGACTATACTGGAGGTGGGTTAACGTTTATTGTATTTACATTATTAAATTTAATTAAAATATAAAAAATGATAGGTCAGTTGGCGGGCTCACTAAATTTTAGGGAAAAAAAGAGGGGGAATGTAACGACCCGGCCGGTCGTTTTTGGAATTTACACCCCAATTCCCTAGTAACTGCTTTCCCCAAGTTTATTTCTGCTATTTAGATTTGCCGGGACGTTCGGTTTTGAGTTTCGGAGAGTTTTGGGACACATAGTCCCTAAAGGAGAGCTTAAGTGTTGGAAAATGGTCCATAGTCAGAACAGTGTGAAGATTGCCTCGGAATGGAAATCCGATGGTTCCGTTAGCTCCGTTAGATGATTTCGGGGTTAGGAGCGTGTTCGGAATGTGTTTTGGAGGTCCGTAGCTAATTTAGGCTTGAAATGCCGAAGTTTGAATTTTTGAAGTTTTCGGTCCGATAGTGAGATTTTGATCCTAGGGTCGGAATGGAATTACGGAAGTTGCAGTAGTTCCGTCATGTCATTTGGGATGTGTGTGCAAAATTTCAGGTTATTCGGACGTGTTTTGGTTAGGTTTTTGATCGAAAGCGTATTTTGATGAAGTTTGAAGTTCTTAGGCTTAAATCCTTGATTAATTTGAGTTCCCGATGTTGTTTTAGGTGGTTTAAGGGTTGGTACAAGTTTGAATGATGTTATAGGATATGTCCGTAGGTTTGGTAGAGGTCCCGGGGGCCTCGAGTGTGTTTCGGGTGCTCAACGGAGCATTTTGGAGTTTTGAAAAATTGCAGAATTTCTTCAGTTGTTGCAGACCTATTTTCTTCTTCGCGATCGTGTACCCCTTCACGCGTTCGCGTAGAGTAATTTCGGAGGGGGGTCCCATTCCTTAATCGCGATCGCATGAATTGGTTCGCGATCGCACAGAACTGGCCCATTCCTTCTTCGCGTTCGCGTGACTTCAGACGCGATCGCGTAAGGCCAGCTCCTCCTCTTCCGCGATCGCGTGCTCCTTCTCGCGTTCGCATAAGCCTTTTTCCTGGAGACTTTATTTTACTCTTCGCGATCGCGGTCTTATCTTTGCGATCGATATAAACAATTCAAAACCGAGGGATAGCCTTTTTTATCAAAACACAAGCTTGGGAGCTCGGATTTGGGAGAAATTTCGAGAGATTTTCGAAGGCAACGACTGGGTAACGATTCTCTACTCTCTTATGCTTAAAACCCACTAATATAATCACGAATTCCTCCTTAATTTCGGATTTTTTGAATGAGAGATGGGTAAAACTTCATAGACCAAGTTATTGAGTTTTGAGTGGGTGTTTGACCTCCGATTTGAGAGATTTTTGTATGGTTAGACTCGTGAGAGTACGAGGGTTCTGAAAATATAAAATTTATCCGATTCCGAGACGTTGGCCTGAGGGGCATTTTGGTCATTTTACATAATTTCGCGTATTTGCTTTGAATTAAATTGTAGAATTAGTTGCTTGAGATGTTATTTACGACATGTAATTGAATTGAATAGATTTGGGCCATTTGGAGTCGGATACTCGTGGCAAAAGTGTGATTTCGAGTTGATTTTGGAGCCGGTTCGAGGTAAGTGGCTTGCCTAACCTTGTGTGGGGGACCTTCTCCCCTTAGGATATGATACATGGTAATTGAATGCCTTGTACGTGAGGTGACGAGCGCGTACTTGAGCTAATTGTTGAAAAATCCGGTTTCACTTAAGTATTTAAACTGAGTTTCTTCCTTACTTGCTTTATTTTACATGCAAAAATATATCCTGTGTTAGTTTAGAAGAGCATGATTAGTTGAGTTAATTGCCTATTTGCTTAAACTGCCTTAATTGCATTATGTGAAGCATGTTAGGCTAGAATTTACTGTTTACTCATTACGGACTTAGTTTTTATGCTGATGCCCTTGAGCTATTGTTGTGTGTTTTAAATTGGGACTACGGGACGGCATCCCGGGAGATCCCCTGTGCGTAATTTTGGTCTGGATTGAGGTGCGGGATACCAAGAGATCCCTGACACGTGTATTGAGGATACCAAGAGATCCTCGGGATACCAAGAGATCCCTGGCATATGTATTGAGGATACCAAGAGATCCTCGGGATACCAAGAGATCCCTAGAGTGTATATTGAGGATACCAAGAGATCCCGATTATTTATCCTGCTGTGAGGGGGCATTTCCTTGTAGTTGCTTTTATCCCTGTTTCCGTTATTGCACTATTGTTATACTGTGTAGATCTTTATTATCGATTCTCAGTTTTATTACTTATTGTCCTGTCATTCATTATGTATATATATATTTATCTCAGTAGGGCCCTGACCTTCCTCGTCACTACCCAACCGAGGTTAGGCTTGGCACTTACTGAGTACCGTTGTGGTGTACTCATGCCCCTTCTGCGCATGTTTTTCATGTGCAGATCCAGGTACCTCCACACAGGCGTATCATCCTCGAGGCGGAGAGATCTAGCAGAGACTTCGAGGTACATTTGCCGCGTCTGCAGACCAAGGAATCTCTATCTTATTCTAGCTTTAGTAGATATCCTTCCTTTCTTACTGTTGTTTTAGACATTCTGGAGTTAGAGCAGTGTACTTATTCTGTTAGCTTGTGTTCCCGTGAGTTTCTGGGTTTTGGGATGATATTGTAGACTTCCGTATTATGGAATTGTATATGCCAAGTGGCATCTATACACCGTACTTTCTTTTAACTGTTCAAAGTTGAATTATTATTTTCCGCAAATTATTTTGTTTTTCCGCATTTTAGGCTTACCTAGTTGTAGAGACTAGGCGCCATCACGACATGTTCACGGTGGGTGAACTGGGGTCGTGACAGGGAATGAATACCCGTTCCCATAGAAATTTTTTTCCAAAAACCGTTGCCATATATATGTCTATTGGGACGGTTTAAACATCCGTTGCAAAAGAAACCTCTATGGCAACGGTTTTGTCACAGTTGCAACGATTTGATGGCTAAAGTGTGCTGATACCACCCAAATTCAATTGTAACGGTTGCAACCGTTACTATATCTGCTCTATGGTAACGGTTCACAAACCGTTGCCAAAATAACTGTTCCCATAGACCCATTTTCTGGTAGTGACAATGTTAATGCTCAATAGATGTCCGCCAATATCAGTGGAGCAAGTGTATGATCTTATTTGGTAGTGAAGACTTTCGCAATTCTAGACATGCGGATATCCATTGTCCCTTCTGCATTTGGGAAGGCCATAATTCCCAGAAATGCCACTATGAAAGCAAAACGACGATATTTGCCAGGTGCTCTTATTTTGCTTGTTGTTTAACCCCTTTTCGTGTGTTTCAAACCCAATTGAGTGCCCAAACCTGTAATACATGAAGTAAAAGGAACAACATCCTTTGTTTATATTGGTCTTCTTCATTGGTTACTGATGTTCAAGAGATCAAAGAATCGATGTACAGAGGGAGGCCTTGGGAATATAAGTTGCTAATTTCTCAAGTCCCAGCCAAAACCAGCATATCCGGCTATTTCTTCCAAGGTGGGAGTAAGCTCCAAATCTGAGAAGTGGAAGACATTGTGGGCAGGATCCCAGAAAGTTACCAAGGCCTTAATCAGATCATCCCGCGGTTTAACATTTATAATACCTATGAGAGCGCCCAAATGCTCTGTTACCTAATCCTGACCATCTTTATCTAAGTCATACCACCACATTTGAAGCTGCAGTGGAGCCTGCTCTATGACTTAATGGCAGATTATGGACAGTGTTCATTGTGTACCTGTGGATGGTTAGAGCTAGGGTTGACTCCAATGGACTCTTTTTGCAAAACAAGTTTTCAATTTTCTAAAGAAAAATCAAAGGAGGGTGGCTACTTATGCAATATTAGCAACAGGTGGCTATTTTTTGCAGCAATGGCCTCTTCACACTTTCAAATAAAGTTTGAGGCCGGAGAAGGGCACTTTATGGAAAAAGTAATGTCCCATTGACAGACACGTCCGTTCTTTGCGAGAATAGCCCTTCGACAATTTGAAGATGTTCTAAGGCTATTCCGGCAAAAACGGATCAAGACGCAACCAAAGCTGGGTCGGCTTATTCTATTGACCAAAGCACCGGACATACTTATTTTATTTTTGGTTATTTTTGCAAAATGATGCGGAACACTTTGTAGGTTGCTTATGTACCTCACATCCGATAAGGATCAGACATGCGTAGTTCGGTCAGATTTGACATAATCGGGAAAATATGATATTGACTCATTTTAAAAAGACTTTTTTTTTTCAATTTTCATAATTTTTCTTTTTCTTTTTTTTTTTTGAAAAATTTCAGCAGTGTTTCGGGTCATTTTTAAATACCGGGGTTTTCATAACCGGGCTTAATTTCTCCCCTACCTCACTCTTGGTTTTTCTCTTGATTTTATTTCCCTAGCCGATCAACATGCAAGACGAAGCAAATAAATGTACAAATAGCACGTAAGATGCATCAGGATGGTCTTTTATTTTGGGTACACCTGTCCTAGACGGACCCAACCCCTGTGTTAGGTCCCAAAGTCAAATGCACGTGATGCAAACAAACGTTCCCACTAGGGACCCGGCATGAGGCTATGTTATTCTAGGTTTAAACCCGGGGTTGTGTTCTAGACATGGCTTACCCAAGCGGACAGCTTGAGCCGAGGTGGGGGCAATGTATCGGGAGCACGAAAGCCGAGGTGATATGACTTCTAACAGAAAAGTGGGCCACGCGTATGTGTGCACCATATTTTTAGAAGACTCATAAGGGAGGCGTAAGAAGACAGTTTAATACATTTCAAATAATATCAAAGCGGTAAATAAGTGGCAATTAGCACATTAGGCCCACAAACACAATAATATCAACAAACAATAAAGCCAAGTACATATTACATTACAAGCTCGAATTCTGAATCCTGAACCAGGGATTTTGCGTTCTTGTCCCCAGCACAATCGCCAGAGCTGTCACACCTCATTTTTTCCGAGGGGATAGGGAGTTTTTCCACTTAAAGTGATATTTATCGAAATGGGATTTTTTATTTAATTTCAGAGTCGCCACTTGGAATATTTGTTATGGTGTCCCAAGTCACTGGTTTATTTTAAATTCCAAATCGAGGAAGTCTGACTCTGTTTAAAGTCTGTGAAACCAGAAGACCATGTAAGGAATTCTGTTAACCCGAGAGAAGGTGTTAGGCATTCTCGAATTTTGTGGTTCTAGCATGGTCGCTTTTAATCTAACCTGACTTAATAATTATTTAATTACTCATGTTTAGAACATATGTACATTTACCTTTTACCGCTTTTACTTATGGCGTTTATGGATTTAATCTTTGAAACGGACTACATGTGTGTAAGTTCTCTTTATTTGGGGGCGCTAAAATCATGTCATGCGTACGTGTACATAATTGATCACGCTTTATTAATGTTAAGATTGTTTGGCCAAAGTCGCGCTAACGCGCACTTTGATTTATTTTTGGGAATCCTAATCATGTCACGCGAACGTGTACACAATCACGATAATAGATTAAATACGTGCCTAAAGTATTTCTACGATTTTTCATTTTTTAAAATCGTAATCGTGTCACGCGAATGTGTACATAATCACAAAAATTTGATTAAATGCGTGCCTAAAAAAACATTTCTACAGATGTTTATGGACTGTTAATTCATCTAGTTTTGGGGTCGTTTGTAGAAAAAAATCCAAAGGGATGGAAATAGAAGTCCGCCTCACATGCTAAGTAATTAAACAGCCTACTGCCAATAATAATTGGCGTCTATCTTTGGATACAGGCGTGGATTGTATCAAAGAAGCCTGTTTTTTATTCATAGCAACGAAAAAATAAAAATGTTGTGTCTCACAATTCTAGTAGTCCCAAAATGAAGGAAAGCATGACTTAAAAGGGAAGCCAAAAAGGTCCAGTACCGTAACAAGAATTAAATAGAAAGGCCTGTTATTGATCACGCTAAATGGGCCCAAATTCATAAATTCTGGAGGTCTAACATTAAATTTCCAAATCCAAACAAAAGCATTTAAATAAAAATTAATATGTTTCGTGAATTGTCATGTGATTACAATAATTAACAATAGACAACTGAAATTACAAGGTTGATTAGTCTAAACTAATGATGCCTTCTTCTACATATTTCCAGAAAGAAAGAAAAAATAATTTAGGCTAGTGACTTTTCAATATCCTTGTTGATCTTGATTTACAATGAGTAGCCACTGGGCTACCCTCATAAATCACTTGACCACCAGCAGTAGCTAAACACACAAATGCAAACGAGATTAGTCTAACTGTTGAGTAATTTGCTGAGTTTAATCAAAGAACAATTCCACTTTAAACTCAAAAGATCAAAACAAACTGATTTTTCTGGTCAACCCCCTGCAAACACTATTTCAAACATGAACCACTTATTTTCAGAAAATAAGTCATTATTCAGGTTACAATCAATCCAGACATGGAGATGTTTTGAGCACGGAAGAACCTTTAAGTTAGATCAATGGCCTATCTATGACATTAGGCTTGAACCATGACTAAACTAAAAGATAACATGCAATTGAAGTTATTCATGAGCAACAGTAGGATCAACAAAGTTAAAACTCCTCATTTCAAGTTGTGTAAACATAAAACATCACACAAACACCTCTGAACTTCATAGGCTCATATTGACACTTGAATTACTAATGACTTTGAATCAAACCAGTCAACATAACCTACATATTCTGTTTAAAATGAATTTAACAAAATCATATAACCATCAAGAGAAACATAGATGAATCAAATCTAAGCGTACCAATATCAGAAACACATAGAAATAGGTGTAGGCAGTGCATCAACATGTTAATTATGCATTTCCGCATTCACAAAAGTCACAAGAAGGAATCACACATACATATTTGCGAAAGCCAGTCAACAAAAGCCAAATAAAGGCTGAAAACTGGAGAATAAGCTCAGCAAACTCAGAGAAAATAACAGCAAGTTAACAGAAGATTAACAATGAAATCACAGAATGAAACTTGACTTCAATTCCAATCAGCTTCTGAAAATCAAGCTTGATCCAGAAAACCAAACTTATGAAACCCTTTTTAGTTAGTATATGAAGGAGACTAGACTTGTAGAAAGAAAACTTCTAAGGTAAAATTTTGTCTCAAAATCAGTCTAAAGATGAAAGAGAGGAAGCTGAATATTAGAGAGTTTTTTTGTTTGTACAATCAATGTAGAATGCCTCTCTTATATAGAATACATGAGAACCTTATGAGGGAAAGAGATCAGGTACAAAAAGAATCTGCCACCCTTCCTTAAATTTAGGGAAATGGCATCTTTTGTACCAGAAAATGGACAGCTGTATCTAAATTCAACATCTTATCTCAACAATATTGGGACAGTTGTCCCTTTCTAGAAGTTTCTTTTCATTTTCACTTTTTTAAACTTCTGAAAATTCAGCTTTTTCCAAAAATCTGATTTAACTTAATCAAGTTATTGTACTTTAATCCCTCATTTAACAGTTTCTTATATCACTACCCTAGGTTCCCTAATTTTGGTTTCCAATTACTCTCTCAAAGTTTCTATACTTACCTTTTCAACCCTTTAATTCCAATTGACATTCAAACATCAGCAATTAAACAATAAAAATCAAATCAAAGATAAAAAAAAATAGAAACAAACTACTAATTAAACCTAACTAGATTACTGAACTACTTAAAATCTATTCAATTAATCTAAACGCATGTGATTAAACTAACAATCATGCAATTAACATAAATAATCCTACTTTAGTTGAACTAATCAAATTAATAATTAACACCTAACTAATAGTCCAAAAACAGAAAAAGAAACAAGAAAAGGGAAAAGAAAAGTATATTGATTTTGGCCGGAAATGAGTGGACGATTTGAGGCGAACAACGAACAATGATGACGATGAAACTTGACCAGTCAGTGGTGACTTGGCCGGGATCCGGCGAGTTTCTAAGTGAACCAAACTAACATGAATCGATTGCTCGTGTCAAGAGCAATCGACTCATGTAAGTTTGAGCCGAAACATGCTTGAAATTTCCAGAAAAACCATATTTAGGTTTTCTGATTTTCTTAGTTTTGAAATTGGCTGGATTTGGGGAGGTTTTTGGAGAAATTGATGTAGGGTTAAGATTTAGGAGGGTGTGGGGATCATAGGGTATTAATTTGGGGTGATTTGGAGTGGTGCTGCCGCCGTAGGTGATTTCCAGCAGCGGCGGACAGTAAGGATTGAGAGAGGTGAGAGAGATGAGAGGTGAAGGGGAAATGGAGTCGGTCTCAAGGGTTTGGGGGTTGGGGATTCGAACAATTATATTTAATGGGGAGCTCAGTTGCGAGCCGTTGGATCTGTGGAGATAAACGGCTGATATTGGGGTGTGACAAAAACGACGTCGCTTGGGCTTAAGTGATTTGGACCGGACTGGGGTAGGCTTTGGTGTGGACTGGGCGAGTTTTCTCAATTTGGACCTGTAAAGACCTGACTGGTCGTTTTGCCTTTTTGAACCCCGTTCCCTTAAATATCACTTTCCGCGCTTACTTTATCTAATTTACGACTTGCGGGGATGGTTGGTTCGGGATTAGGAAGAGTTTGGAGTGAAATATGCCCATTTGATTCCTTAGGATTTTCTTAAAAGGCTAAGTTTGACTTCGGTCAATATTTTGAGCAAACGGACCCGAATTCGTGATTTGACAGTCCCGGAGGGTCCGTGGGAAAATATAGGACCTGGGCGTATGCCCGGAATCGAATTCCGAGATCCCTAGCCCGAATAATGAATTTTTATTAGGAATTGTTAATCTGAAATATTAAGGATTTAAAGAAGCTAACAAATGATTGATTTCATTGGTACCGGGCTCGTATGTTGGTTTCGAAGCCCGGTATAGCTCCGAAATATCATTTAAGACCTACCCGCAAAATTTGGTGTCAATCCGAGTAGTTTTAGGGAGTTTTGGCCCGTTGGAGGAAAATTAAAAACTTGAAGTTCATAAGTTTGATTCATTTGGTTTTAGGGGGTGATTCTTAGATTTAGCATTGTTTCGGGCGTTCCAAAGGTTCGAATAGGTCTGTCTCGTAATTTCAGACTTGTCGGTATTTTCGGGTAGGGCCCGGGAGCCCCGAGCGTCAATCGGACGAGGTTCGAGTGAAGTTGAAATTTTTGAGAAGAGCTGAAGCTGCTGCATCTGTCATAACCACACCTGCGATCGGTGGACTGCAGGTGCGAGACCGCAGATGCGGTCCATCTATCGCAGATGCGGCCCCAGGGAAGGCCAGGCCAAACCGCAGAAGCGGCTCTCGAACCGCAGAAGCGATTCCGCAGAAGCGGCCTCAGGACCGCAGAAGCGGTCCCAGCCCTTTTAGCCCATTTCGCAGATGCGGGACCGCAGATGCGGTCCCCTGACCGCAGATGCGAAAATCGCTGAGGCAGTGAGTTCATTTATTACGGGCTCTAAGTCCATTTTTGCCATTTTTCACTACTCCATTGGGCGATTTTGGGAGCTTTTGAGAGAGGGATTCTACTTGGCATGTTGAGGTAAGCTTATCCCACCCATTCTTAGTTTAACACTTGTGTTTAGGTAGATTAAACACTAGGATTTAAGGTAAAATCATGAGGTTAGAGCTAGACCTAGGGTTTTAATAAAACTTAGATTTTACCACGACATATGTTATGAAATGAACTAGAAATTATATATTAATGATCCTTAGGTTATAGAGAACAACTTCCTTCGAAAAATTTCGGAATCCGGGCACGTGGGCCCGGGGTCGAATTTTAGGAAACTTGTGTTAATGGTTGGAAAATTGCTTAAATAGTTAGAATTCGATTTTGTGAGCTTATATTGATTAGTTCCTACCTCATTTAACTAGTTTGGGATCGTTCGGCTCCGACTTGAGGGTTTGGGGCTCGTTCTTGGTATTGGAAGTGCACTTGGAGCGAGGTGAGTCTCCTTCTAACCTTGTAAGAGGGAATTGTCCCCATAGGTATAATAATTGAGTAATTTGCTATTAAATGCGGGGGCTACGTACGCACTAGTTGACGAGAGTCCGTGCGTAGCTACTATTATGTTAATTGTCCGGGTAGTCTAGGGCCCGTAACATACTATATTGCAACTGTCTCCATATTTTCTTGTTTATGTGATCACTTAGGATATGCTAGAGACTTGAAAAAAAAAAAGAAATAAGCGAATGTATACACTTGCTAGACACTTGTATGAATTTTCTTGGAAATAAATGCGCATTCATGTGTTTTCTTGAGATAAATTGATATTTGTGGATCGGGCCGATCGCCTCGGTAGAAATAGATGCATCTATGGTTCGCGCCATTCGACCTTCTGGCAGTGCACAGTTTACTTTCTGTGTGATCGGGCCGTCGACCTCGGCATAATGTGCGCATGAGACTTATATATATATATATGTGAATCTTATCCATGACTTGATCTGCTAAATACTTGAAATGTGTACGGTTAACTGTAAAATTGTTAGGGACATGACTATTACCTCTTGCTGCATGTCGTTGATTATTTAGACTATCATGCCTAGCCGAACACTTTATTATATTATTTGACCCTAGTAAGTGTCAAGTCGACCTCTCGTCTCTACTTCTTCGAGATTAGACGGGATACTTACTAGGTACATATTGTTTATGTACTCATACTACACTTCTGTACTTAATTGTACAGGATCTGAGGCAGGTACATCTGGCTATCAGTTTGGTGCGCGCCCCTGATTCATAGTTTGAGACATCCACGGTGAGCTGCTTCCTTCCTGTGACGTTCAGCAGCTTGATGGAGTCTTTTCTTTACTTTTGCTGTCTATTCTATCTCGGACAGTAGGATAGTTTTTATTATTTTGTACATTCTACTAGTTGCCCATTACTTGTGACACCAGGTCTTGGCACACACGTTAGTAGACTTTCATTTGGGGTTGTATAACAATTTTGGCTTATTATTGTTCATTTCTGATTTGACTTAAGTTTTATAAATTTCTATACTTACTTTGGGTAAAGGAATAAAACTGGGAACTAAATTTCATTTTTCGCGTTGGCTTGCCCGATAATGGTGTCGGGTGCCATCACGATCTATTTTAGGAAATGGGTCGTGACAACATGGTATCGGAGCACTGGGTTCACGTAGGTCTCACAAGTCATGGGCAAACCTAATAGAGTCTTGCAGATCGGTACGAAAACGTCTGTACTTATCTTTGAGAGGCTATAGGGTCTTAGGAAAACTACTCTTTATTCATTTCCTCTCGTGCAGTTGTCAGTATACTAAGTTTCCTTCTTTACTCTCTCACAAATGGCGAGGACACGCATGGCTGATGTTCCGGACCTGGGAGGGGCTGCTCCCCCCGCTACTAGAGGCCGAGGCAGAGGCCGGGGGAGGGCATCGGCCCGAGGTAGGGGACGAGGGCGTTCCAGAGCTGTCCCAGTAGCACCACCAGCAGATCCTGCGGGAGATCCTATTATTGAGGAGCAGGGCGAGGTGCCCGCAACCGAGCCTACCCCGACCGATTTTATGACAGCACGGGGCTTCCAGGAGGTCATGGGCCGTATGCTGCGGTTCATTGACACTATGACTCATGCTAGTCTATTTCCAGCAGATCCAGCTACATCACAGGCAGGAGGGGGAGCACAGACCCCTACTGCTCAGGCTCCTGGGCACGCAGATGCAGTGTATCAGACTCCGGGCGCCCTACCCGTAGAAGCTGTTGGATAAATGGACTAGACTTCACCCTCCCGTCTTCGTGGGTGAGCGCCATGAGGATGCTCAGGACTTCATTGATAGGTGCAGGGACAGACTACACAACATGAGGATATTGGAGTCGCATGGGGTTGACTTTACTACTTTTCAGCTAGAGGGCAGGGCCCGCAGATGGTGGCAGTCTTATGTTTTGGGCAGGCCAACAGGTTCTCCTCCTATCACTTGGAGTGAGTTCACACAGTTGTTTCTGGACAGGTATATTCCACCCTCTGAGAGGGAAGAGCTGCGGTATCAGTTTGAGCAGCTGGAGCAGGGTCAGATGTCCGTGACCGATTATGAGGCGAGGTTTTCTGAGCTATCCCGCCATGCATTGATGATACTTCCTACTGACGCAAAGAGTGTGCGGAGGTTTGTTGCAGGGTTGCATTCTGGCATCAGGTCCACCATGGCCCGAGAGGTGGAGATGGGGACTCCTTACCAGTTAGTAGTAGAGATTGCTCGGAGGATTGAGGGTTACCGTCTGAGGGGTAGGGAGCAGATGCAACAGGATAAGAGGGCTAGGTTCTCCGGAGAGTTCAGAGGTGCCCCGGCTAGGGGCAGAGGTCAGTTCGGGAGAGGACAACCCAGTAGGCCCCCATATTCAGCACCAAGCACCACCACCTGCTCGGGGTGCTCCAGCGCGCCCCTATTTGAGCGCCATGCCTGAGAGTTCTTATCGCCCACCAGCTATTCAGGGTTCCTCCGGTGGGTATTCAGGTCCTCAGGGTTCTTCTGATTCTTATTTCAGTGCTATGCCGGAGAGTTCACACCGTCCACCGTATTCAGGCTTCTTCCAGTGGGTCTACAGGCCATCAGGGTCAGCTATCAGGGCAGCAGGTCGCAGCACCGCGAGGTTGTTTCGAGTGCGGGGACCTTGGTCATATGAGGAGATACTACCCCAGGCTTCGGGGCAAGGCAGTATAGTAGGGTCAGCAGCCTATGATTTCAGCACCAGCTGCCCCTCCACCTAGAGGTGGAGGGCAGGCTGGTAGGGGCCATCCTAGAGGTGGAGGTCAGGCAGGGAGAGGTCAGCCAGCTACTGCTCAGTCAGGTGGAGGTCAGCCAACCGGCACTCCAGCCAGATTCTACGCTCTTCCAGCCAGGCCAGATGCTTTGGTCTCAGATGCTGTCATCACAAGTATTATTTCCGTCTGCGGTAGGGATGCTTCGGTATTGTTTGATCCAGGGTCCACCTATTCATATGTATCATCTCTGTTTGCTCGTTTCCTAGTTATTCCTCCTGCACCTTTGGGCACTCCTGTTCATGTGTCCACTCCTGTGGGCAATTCCGTGGTTGTAGATCGGGTCTACCGATCCTGTGTGGTTACATTCTGTGGTTTGGAGACTAGAGCGGATCTCCTGTTGCTTGACATGATCTACTTTGAGGTCATCCTGGGCATGGATTGGTTATCTCCATATCACGCCATTCTAGATTGCCATGCCAAGACTGTTACTTTGGCGATGCCAGGGTTGCCAGGGTTGGAGTGGAAGGGTTCCACAGTTGATAAACCTAGCCGGGTTATCTCTTTCCTGAAGGCTCGGCAAATGATCGAGAAGGGGTGTTTGGCGTACTTGGCTTATGTTCGGGACACCACCGCAGAGCCTCCGACGATTTATTCAGTTCCAGTAGTTCGAGAGTTCGCCGATGTGTTTCCTTTTGATCTTCCTGGCATGCCACCGGATCGTGATATTGATTTCTGCATTGATTTGGCTCCAGCACCCAGCCCATATCTATCCCACCGTACCGCATGGCTCCTAAGGAATTGAAGGAGCTGAAGGAGAAGCTTGAGGAGTTATTAGCAAAGGGGTTTGTTAGGCCCAGTGTATCGCCTTGGGGTGCCCCAGTGTTATTTGTGAAGAAGAAGGATGGGACTATGCGGATGTGCATTGATTACCGCCAATTGAACAAAGTCACCATCAAGAATAAGTATCCGTTGCCTTGTATCGATGATTTATTCGACCAGTTGCAGGGTGCTAGGGTGTTCTCTAAGATAGACTTGAGGTCAGGGTACCATCAGCTGAAGATTCGGGACTCGGATGTCCCGAAGACTGCATTCCGGACTATATATGGCCATTATGAGTTCTTGGTGATGTCCTTTGGCTTGACTAATGCCCCAGCAGCATATATGGATTTGATGAACAAGGTGTTTAGGCCTTATATTGATTCCTTCATCATCGTCATCATTGATGACATCTTGATATACTCACGTAGCCTGGGGGAGCACGAGCAGCATCTAAGAGTAATGCTTCAGACCTTGCGAGAGCAGAAGCTATATGCTAAGTTCTCCAAGTGTGAGCTTTGGCTAGAGTCAGTAGCATTCTTGGGACATTTTGTGTCAGGAGAAGGTATTAAGGTAGATCCCAAGAAGATTGAGGCAGTTCAGAGTTGGCCACGCCCTACTTCAGTGACCGAGATCAGCAGTTTCCTGGGGTTAGCAGGTTATTACAGGCGATTCGTGCAGGGCTTTTCATCTATTGCATCTCCTCTGGATAGATTGACCCAGAAGGGTGCTCCTTTCCATTGGTCGGATGATTGCGAGGCGAGCTTCCAGAAGCTCAAGACAGCCTTGACTACAACACCAGTTCTTGTGTTGCCTTCCGGTTCAGGTATGTATACAGTGTATTGCGACGCTTCATGCATTGGCTTGGGTTGTGTATTGATGCAGGAGGGGCGAGTTATTGCATATGCCTCCCGTCAGTTAAAGATTCATGAGAAAAATTATCCTGTGCACGATCTGGAGTTGGCGGCAATTGTTCATGCTCTTAAGATATGGAGGCACTACCTGTATGGGGCTTCATGCGAGGTTTATACTGATCACCGTAGCTTGCAGCATTTGTTCAAGCAGAAAGATCTTAATTTGAGACAGTGCAGGTGGCTTGAGTTACTGAAGGATTACGTCATCACCATTCTTTATCATCCGGGCAAGGCGAATGTGGTCGCGGATGCCTTAAGCAGGAAGGCAGAGAGTATGGGTAGCTTGGCATTCATTCCAGCAGGGGAAAGGCCACTAGCTTGGGACATTCAGTCCTTGGCTAATAGACTAGTGAGGTTGGACATTTCGGAGCCCTGCCGGGTTCTTGCTTGTATGGTTGGCCAGTCTTCATTATCGGGGGAGATAAAGGCCCGACAGTTCGATGATCCACATCTGGCGGTTCTTAGAGAGACGGTGCTTCAGGGAGGTGCCAAGGAGGTTTCTATTGGCAAGGATGGTGCTTTGCGGCTCCAGGGTCGTCTATGTGTTCCTAATGTTGATGGTCTGAGGGAGAGGATACTAGAGGAGGCACACAGTTCGTGGTATTCCATCCACCCGGGGGCTACGAAGATGTATCGTGACTTGAGGCAGCATTATTGGTGGCGGAGGATGAAGAAAGTGTGAACACCTAATTTTTTACCACACCCAAATTCTATTCTATTTTAATGTAAATATTTCTTTTAGGCCTAATCTTGATACTTTAAATTTTTATCTCATTTTTTCATTGGTTTTGTTTGAGAAGAATTAAAAAAAAAAAAAACTACAATTTTTTTTTTGCATATTCTTAGAGTATATATTTTGTTCCTATATTTAAATAGAAGAAAAAATTTTTTTTAATTAAGAACTTAATAAGTAGACTAGTAACTTTTAATTTATTTTAGTGCCATTTAAATCATAGTCCAAGTATATATTTGTATTGGTCTAATATAGATAATGAATATTCTTATCTTTATAATTTCTTTTATTTCTCTTAACAAAAAAAAAAAGAAAAAAAAAGAAAGAAATGGGGAAAAAGTTCCTAATCCCACATCTCACGTCCCTCACTCCCACTCCCTCACGTCACTCTATCACTAACGCACACACTCACGTCTCAATCCCCACTTCCCCTACTCTTCTTTTCCATCAACACACAAACACCAACATATTAACTTCCCTCACTCACACATCTATATATTTTGGAATTCCCCACTTCAAACAAAAAAAAAGGAGGAGAACTAAAAAAGCAAAAAAGGAAGAGAAGGAGGGGAAGAAAAGGAAAATTTTTGGAAGAGAAGAAAACCTTCAGTGGAAGATCCCAAGAAAAACCAACGAATCCCTTCTTCTCAAAACAGACACACACACACACTCACAAAAGACGGCAGTCGTTTTTTTTTTCAGAATTAGCCATTTTCTTAAGTTCCATCTCCAAAAAAAAACGCCGTTGCTTCTTCTTCGGCAAAAGACCACCCCTGACTTCAAAGAACTTAGTCGTTTTCACCTTTCTTGCACCCCAAAAAAGAGAACAACCAGTCACTGTCGAGGTCGCCGAGGTTTCCGTTCACTGTTCCGGCTCCGGTCAAAGGTTCATTCTTGTTCGAACTTTGGAAAGCAGTCAAACGATTGTAAAGGAAATTCCAGCAATGATATGAGTTGTATAGTAGAATTCCTTTTCCAGGTATACATCATATAGCCTGTTTATATACTAAATCATTTTTGACTCACATATTATGGCTAGAATATGAAGAGTTTATCTGGAAATTAATGGTAAACAATTTCAAATATATGTGTTGAGCTGATTTGCCATTTGGACGGCTAAACAAAGATTTTTCAATTGGCTCTTTAGATGATTCCTTTTTCTTTTATTCTTTTCGTTGCTGGACAATATGAAAACATAAGTTGTGTTTCTTCCTTAGTTCTATTAGTTTTTTTTTCCTTTAAATATTTTTCACTAAGAGTGAGAAGCATTTACATAATTTTTGGATAGAGCAACTTCTCAACTTTGAAGCTAGCAGAAGAATAAGAAAAATGAGAAAAAATATTTGTGAATATCATTTGTCTTTCTTTACAGAATAAATATTGAGCAGTTAAGTCTTGATATAGTCGCAATTGCAAATCTCTTTCCCATACACATCTGCTAAAGCAAGATAGAGGAATATGGTGCACAAGAACGGCACTTTGTGAAGTCAAATAGATGAAAACATGACATACTAGAGTTTTCGATTAATTTTTGGTCTTGAAAAATATAGCTATAGTTAGTCACATAATTTTTTTTGTTAGCTTTTTCTTTTCTTGTTTTGGTTAGTGAATACTAATGGGATTGAAAATTCTTAGCCGGCCTTTGTCCTTTACTGTTCTCTTTGGCGTAATATAATCACAATTCCCAAAATTACGACCAAAGTATGCGTTCGTGCAACTAAGATCGAACAATCTTAATAATAATAAAATGTTATTAATTGTGTACACGTTCGCGTGACACGAGTACGATTTAAAAATTAATATTCGTAAAAAATGCTTTAGGCATGTCATCGTGATTGTGTACACGTTCGCGTGACATAATTACGATTTTTAAAATAAATCAAGGTACGCGTTCGCGCGACTTTGGCCGAATAATTTTAATATTAGATAAGTGCTATTAATTAGGTACACGTACGCGTGACATGATTTAGAACGCGTACCTTGGCCAAATAATTTAATATTAGATAAGTGCTATTAATTAGTTATACATACGCGTGACATGATTTTGTAGCGCACTAAATAAATGAGTACACGTTTGCATGACTTGTTTCAAGATAATTCTATAATAACGATAATCAGCAATTAAAGCGGTAAAGGTAAAACGCACATA